>NC_090650.1:369358280-369403280 GCF_040937935.1 Hyperolius riggenbachi
CATTGCCTGATGAGTGCTAATGACTAAATATAGTGCACCTGTGTGTAATCTAATGTCAGTACAAACACAGCTGCTCTGTGACGGCCTCAGAGGTTGTCTAAGAGAATATTGGAAGCAACAACACCATGAAGTCCAAAGAACACACCAGAAAGGTCAGGAATAATAAAGTTATTGAGAAATTTAAAGCAGGCTTAGGCTACAAAAAGATTTCCAAAGCCTTGAACATCCCACGGAGCACTGTTAAAGCGATCATTCAGAAATGGAAGGAGTATGGCACAACTGTAAACCTACCAAGACAAGGCCGTCCACCTAAACTCACAGGCTAAACAAGGAGAGGGCTGATCAGAAATGCAGTCAAGAGGCCCATGGTGACTCTGGACGAGCTGCAGAGATCTACAGCTCAGGTGGGGGAATCTGTCCATCGGACAACTATTGGTTGTGCACTGCACAAAGTTGGCCTTTATGGAAGAGTGGCAAGAAGAAAGCCATAACAGAAAAGCATAAAATGTCCCGTTTGCAGTTTGCCACAAGCCATGTGGAGGACACAGCAAACTTGTGGAAGAAGGTGCTCTGGTCAGATGAGACCAAAATGGAACTTTTTGGCCAAAATGCTATGTGTGGTGGAAAACTAACACTGCACATCATTCTGAACACACAATCCCCACTGTCAAATATGGTGGTGACAGCATCATGCTCTGGGGTGCTTCTCTTCAGCAGGCACAGGGAAGCTGGTCAGAGTTGATGGGAAGATGGATGGAGCCAAATACAGGGCAATCTTGGAAGAAAATGTCTTGGAGTCTGCAAAAGACTTGAGACCAGGGTGTAGGTTCACCTTACAGCAGGACAACGACCCTAAACATAAAGCCAGGGCAACAATGGAATGGTTTAAAACAAAACATATCTATGTGTTAGAATGGCCCAGTCAAAGTCCAGATCTAAATCCAATCGAGAATCTGTGGCAAGATCTGAAAACTGCTGTTCACAAACGCTGTCCATCTAATCTGACTGAGCTGGAGCTGTTTTGCAAAAAAGAATGGGCAAGGATTTAAGTCTCTAGATGTGCAAAGCTGGTAGAGACATACCCTAAAAGACTGGCAGCTGTAATTGCAGCAAAAGGTGGTTCTACAAAGTATTGACTCAGGGGGCTGAATAATTACGCACACCCCACTTTGCAGTTATTCATTTGTAAAAAATGTTTGGAATCATGTATGATTTTCGTTCCACTTCTCACGTGTACACCACTTTGTATTGGTCTTTCACATGGAATTCCAATACAATTGATTCATGTTTGTGGCAGTAATGTGACAAAATGTGGAAAAATTCAAGGGAGCCAAATACTTTTGCAAGCCACTGTATATGTTATATATATATATATATATATATATATATATATATATATTCATATACCGTATATACTCGTGTATAAGCAGACACCCCAACTTTTACCTAAAAAACTCGGGAAAAATGACTGACTCGTGTATAAGCCGGGGAGGCAATGCAAAGGTCTAAGACCATTGTTCCATTTGCCATACACTACACAACAAGCACCCAATCCAGCATATGTGGCATGGTTTAGGAGGATATGCGGCCATGACTGTGCCCCTGCTCCCCTTTCAAAGCAAAATGGAAATTATAGTTGTGTACCTCTCGGCCAAAGTATCCCACTGTACTACATAGTGCTGTGTGATTGGGGCACATATGTAGCCATGACTGTGTCCCCATCTCCTCTCCAGGGCAGAGCAGTATGTAAATAAAAACGTGCATTTTAGCCAGAGTATCCCCCTCTACACAATAATGAATGTATAGGGCACTTATGCAGCCACGGCTGTCCCGTCCCCACTCCAAAGCAGAGCAGTATGTAAATAAAACGTGCGTGCTAACCAGAGTATCGCCCTCTACACAATAATGAATTTATAGGGCACATTTATAGCCATGAGGGTTTTCCCTGCCTCCCTCCAGAGCGGAGTAGTACTTTAATTACAGCTGTGTCCCCCGAGTGCCTCCCCTGCATATGCATAGTGGTTTAGCCGCACAGTGTCGGCTGTGTCTCCCCCTTCCCCCGCCAGAGCGGAGTGGCATGTAAATATCAGCAGTGTGCTGATCTGATTGCCGCTCTGGCTGTGTGCAGATATATAAGCAGCGGTGCGGGCTTCCTCCACTTACTTCTTAAGTCCGTCCGTGCTGCGGGGATTCCTCTATAGCTGTTCTGATGCCGGCTCATCTCTATGACGCCATCTAGTGACGCTTCTGTCATAAGTAAGTGGAGGAAGCCCGCACCGCTGCTTATATCTCTGCACACAGCCAGAGCGGCAATCAAATCAGCACACTGCTGATCTTTTCATGCCGCTCCGCTCTGGCGGGGGAAGGGGGAGACACAGCCAACACTGTCCGTGCGGCTAAACCACCATGCATATGCAGGGGAGGCACTCGGGGGACACAGCTGTAATTATAGTACTACTCCGCTCTTGAGGGAGGCAGGGGAAACCCTCATGGCTATATATGTGCCCTATAAATTCATTATTGTGTAGAGGGCGATACTAAGGAGTGGACATTGGAATGGTACCTCGTGTATAAGCCGACCCCCCCCCCCACTTTTGGACCATTTACTCGGCTAATACACGAGTATATATGGTATATTGATTCTATGTCTAACTACTGTTCATACATTGATCACACAATTCTTATTTACAGAATGTGTTAGATTCGAAAGATTCAAGAAAATAGAGATTTTTTTTGGGGGGGGGGTAATTCGGGTTCGAGGAAATTTGAAATTTGTCCCATCTCTAACGGACACTGTCAACATCAAATTAACAAATGTTGAGTTAGACAATACTGAAGCCATGCGCACACATCTCTGCCGAGAATCCAGCTTGTGTACAGCAGTCCTGTCTCCCCCTTGGCCACTTGGCGGATCCATTCGGCCAAGTGATGACAGAGAGCATTGTTCTTTCCACTCAACCCGCGTGATGTCACTAACGCATAACTCCATCAACCCTCTTCACCCTGCATAGCAACTGAACACGTCGCTAGCCTGCAGGCAAGCGACGTGTTTGTACAGTGTTGAGCCTGCAGTGTCACTCGAGTACAGATCACTGCTAGGCAACATCCCTCGTACATGTGTAGAAAGCTTTAAGGTGGCCATACATGCACAGATTGCAACCCAATGTGGCAAACAGATCAATCAGCAATCAAAACAACTAGATTGCAAAATTGTATTCAGTTACAAAAATTTCCACTTGAACGGAAACCAAAGCAGTTTGCATGGATCAGTTTTCCCGAAAGTGCCAGTGTGAACCAGCCCTAACAAAGAAATGTTTTTCTTTCATGGTTATTATGCTGTTTCTTATCTTTTAGAGTGGAGAGGACGTTCTGAGTTCAGGTTCGCTTTAAGTACAGCAACAGTTTAAAAATTCGCAACTGCCATTTTGTTTCCTATTGTGAATATATGATGACTCCATCTTTTAGTGACAGACAAAAAGCATGGCATTAGGTCCTTCTCTTATAGGTTTTTTTTATTAGACAGGAAAGGAACACTTGAGACACGGTCACCTCCTGGGACCTGCATGATGCCAGGACAGGCATCTTACTGTATCTACAGTACTCCCAATCTACAGGCTACAATAGCCAAGGTAAGCCATTAAAAAGCAGTCTAAAGAGCATAAGCCATTGTATGTGTGAGCATGGGTCCATTTCTCACCATCTCCCAAGGTGGCTCCACACTTTCCCACAGTATCGTATTGCTGGCACAAACACACGCATGCAGTCAGCCAGCCTAGGTGATAATTCACTCTAACTTAAACCACTTTTCTTTTTTTTTCAAACTTCTTCTCCAAACAAGGTATTATCTGCGTTTCAAATAGTGGCTGAAATTCTACCGCCTCTCCTGAGAAAAGAACAGGGAGGTTTATTGTGTCCCACAAAGGATTCTTGAGATGTATTGACAGTGCAAGCAATCCACAGCCCTCTCGAGGGTGGAAGGGATTGTTAGCAAAGTTTTCTCACAGAAAAATAAAACGGAGGGAAAGTGGCGCATAGGAAACCTAGCTTGGCGACATACATACTATCAAAACAGACGGACACCTGACAACAACAACAGGCTACAGTGCCGAGGACAAAGGCGGACTTTCATGAGTAATCACAAAGAAAACACAAACAAAAAAACATGTCCCGTTGTGAAGTGATATGGTCTCTAGCTCATATTGGGCTCTTGTATGCTTAGATAGCCAGGTACAGTCTAGGCAGAGGGAACCATATGCACTGGCCTTATTCTATGTGGTGGATCCTAGACTATTATATGCCCTTGGAGGGTGGAATGTAGAATGCCAGTAAGAAAAGGGAGGCTTGCAGGACAAAGTATTTATTAGGAAACAACAAATTACTGACTGCTGGTGTGTGCGTTTAATGGTGTTGGCCAATCAAGAATAGGGGCTTGCTTAGAAACCAAGCAGTGCTGAGCAGCGTAAACTGCCTGGCACCGCCCCCATTCCACAGCTAGTCAAGTTGCTGTGAGGTGCAATAATGCCCAATTCAATATAACTGAATGGGGTCATTTGTCCAATGCACCAATATGCTGCTGGTCAAACATTTAAGAAAAAGCAGCTGAACTCCTCTTCCAGCATAAACACTCTGTAACCGCTCACATTTTATCTATGCATACAGCATATTGAAATATATGGGAGTATGGTGTCTCGTGCTCTCGCCTAGCAACACTAGTGTCCCAAGCTCAAATCTGGGCCTAGTCACTATCTGCATGGAGTTTGTATAATGCTCTCCACACTTGCACAGGTTTCCTCCGGGCACTTTGGTTTCCTCCCAAAAACAGAGATGACTCAAGTCCTAAGAGTGAAATGGTCATGTGCTGGAGACCAAATGAAATTCTAAAGGTGCACCACTTAAGGTGAAAGGGGGGGGGGGGAGTTAGGGTTCTGTGTGAGAGCAGGGATAGGTTTGGCCATAGTAAAATACACTTTACTTTAAAGGGGAACTGAAGAGAGAGGTATATGGAGGCTGTCATGTTTATTTCCTTTTAATCAATACCAGTTGCCTGGCAGCCCTGCTGGTCTATTTCTCTGCAGTAGTATCTGATTAAAACCAGAAACAAGCATGCAGCTAGTCTTGTCAGATCAGACTTATAAGTCTGAAACACCTGATCTGCTGCATGCTTGTTCAGGGGCTATGGCTAATAGTATTAGAGGCAGAGGATCAGCAGGGCTGCCAGGCAACTGGTATTGTCTAAAAGGAAATAAACATGACAGCCTCCATATACCTCTCTCTTCAGTTCCCCTTTAATAGTAAAATATCAGTATTAAATACAAATATTTTATTTACTATCAGGATTACAGGCGACCAAATTTCCATTTGCCTTTTTTCGATATACGCTCTTTACTATCTACACTCTAAACTGTGGGCTGCTCAGTAACAGTCCAGTGACCCTCTCCTTCCAGCATCAGTACGAGTAAATAGATGCACAGAGCTGGAAGCAATGCTATTCTGTAAACACACCTGACGTAATCAGCGAACTACCAACTCTCAGGCCCCTTTTCCACAAACAATGATTTGCTTAAAATTACAAACTGCCAGTGATTTTTTAATTGCTAGGATTGCTACTTTAACAAAGAAATCAGGGAAAGTATTTTTTAATATAGCGGTTCGATTTTCTGTAAATCACAATCGCTTTTTGGTGCGATTTTGCCTGCGATTGTGCTTCAATGTTAAAATGCAAAATTGCAATCGCATAACATGTTTGATGAAAAATCGCAATCGCTTGCGTTTGTGATTTTCTTTTGCAATTGATAGTGGAAAAGGGCCCTTAGGCTTTCCGCTGGAAGCATTCCTGTAGTATCAATATACTGGCATCTAAACGAATGTTTACAAAAATAATTGAGAAATACAAAACTGATTTGAGGGGGGGGGGGGGGGTCGCTTTTTTCATACCAAAACTGGAATTTGACTTATAAGAACAGGGTACACTGTGATTTAAACAATGCTAGGCTTATTGGGGGGGGGGGGGGGGGTGAGTAACTTTGATCTTCAGAAATATAAACTACCATATATACTTGCAAATAAGCCGACTCGCATATAAGCCGAGGTCCCAACTTTTCCCTCAGAAACCAGGAAAAAGTGATTGACTCGCGTATAACTCCCCTTCCCTGTCCTCCACTGCAACTGCCGCTAACTGTAGTAGCCAGAGCTCGGCTACACTGCTGCCAAACTCCCTGACCCAGTATCCAAATGACCATGTCAGCTCCACTGCAGTTGCAATTTACAATGTGGCCTATGGCGCATGTCCAAATTAGCAGGCATGTTGTGTGCCCAATTTAAGCGTTTCATATGTCAGGGTCCGTACAACTATAATAACAATGGGGAGAAGAAGTAGAGTCAGGTGGTTTGTAAGTGCTGTCACCAACTAACATGGACACATCTGTTAAAGTGGACCTGAACACGTCATGCACCCTGAGTGTTCTTATAGAGAGGAGCTCGTCTGATTCCCCCTCATCTGCAAGTAATCACAGGTGTAATTAAATCTCTCAGCTGTGTCAGCACAGAAATTCGGCAGTCCTCAGCAGACCCAGCTAATATGTAAATACAGAATCCTAACCCTATGTCTGCTTCCGTGAAAGCAGGAAGAAAAACTCTTAACATTTATTGCAGGAGTTCTGTAAGCTGTAAAAAAAAGGATTTTTTTTTCTTTAAAGGTTATTATGCTGTTGCTTATCTGTTAGAGCAGTGAGGACGTTTTTAATAGATGTGTGCCCACTTCAGGCACACATTAAGAATTTTATTGAAACAACAACTACAAAACAAGCATAATATCAACCTTTTCGCCA
The DNA here is from genome assembly GCF_040937935.1 of Hyperolius riggenbachi. NCBI lineage: Eukaryota > Metazoa > Chordata > Amphibia > Anura > Hyperoliidae > Hyperolius > Hyperolius riggenbachi. The sequence continues at coordinate 369,365,108 of NC_090650.1, forward strand.
TAACAATCCACCAAGGTGTACAACGTGCCAATATACAGAGAACTACATACCGCACCAAGCCCACATCTACCTCTGCAAAGCACTAGAAGGACGAATGAAAAAACAAGCATTATGTATCTATAGGAAGGATAACACCCATGTGAGCATACTAAATATCAAAGTCTAATATGAAGCTTTTAAGTCCACGGAGTTTATTTCTATCCGGTGGTAACATTTAGCGGAGGGAGTAACGGGAGTGTATCACAATAAACACATGTATCCAAGGACACAAGGCACGGAATAGGTGGGGTGGGAGCCCATTCTCCACATTCTCACCCAAGCTGCTCGGTCCACATCAAAGTGCAGCAAGACATGTGAAGGAGAACCTTTGTTTTTTGTGCCAGGAGGCTTAGGATAGCCAAGTGCGAAGCTGGATCATGGCTGAGGCACATTCATCAGTCGTCTTTGATCCAATCTGATCCCCAATTATTCTCACTCGAGAAACGGCATATTTGAGACATACCTTCCCCCAGCCAAATATCTCAATCTCTGCTGCTTTCAACATGGATCACATCTGCAAAGGGCAAGGAGAGACTATGGAGTCAACTCTCCATATCTACCACATATACCACCACGAGTTACATGAAAAATATTAACATCTGAAGACCACTCCCCTCCCTCAATTACATAAGCTTCATTGTAGAGGAAACAAAGGTGGAGGAATATGGAAGCTGCCATTTTAATCCCTTATTAAAGAAATACATATTTCTCTCATAGACATAAGACCATTAAAACGGATCCGAGATGAAAAACTAACTAGAACAAGTAACTTGTCTATATATCTTATCTAAAGTTTAGATAGTTTATAAATCTATCTGCAAACAGCTTTAATAGAATTTGATTATTTCTTCCTGTGATACAATGACAGCAGCCATGTTTGTAAGCATTACACAGAAGCAGGCTTATCTGCATCTTGAGCAAAAAAAAAACTAATCTCCCCTCCTCCTCCCTCCTCCCCTCTGCCTCTGAAATCTCTGGCTAGTAATACTTCCCCCTCCTCCTGCCCAGACTGAGCTCCCATGAGCCCTTGCGACTGTCTGAAAGTGCCCTGCCTTTCTGAAAACCTGTGGGCATGGCGTGTTTAGTTTATAGTGAATTAGAGTATTAAAACAAAAACAAAAAAGTATTTGGCTTGAGGAATGCCCTATAAACAACAGGAAAGGAACACAATTATGCAATGAGTAAAAGTTCATCTCGGATCCACTTTAAGGTCTGAAAATCTACATTAAGGCCAGGTGCCCTCTGCAGATCGCAGTAGCAATTGCTCAGCGTTTTTGATCAAGATTTCTGAAGCCATTTCTAGTACCCTTAGGAGTGATTTTATCTTTGTGCTTGCATCTTAAGAGCGTTTGCAGTTCGCCATTTCATTAAAAAAAAAAAAAAAAAAGTGCTTTGTGTAGTAAAATCACTGCAAAATCGCTTTTGTACAGTGATTGAAAAGTGATTAATCAGCATTCCTATCTTTTGTATTGGAGGGCAATCGCTCCAAAAAATGCTGCAGGACCCTAATTGCAATAGCTCCAGTAGCTTTGCCTCCATTGACTTTCATTAGCCCAGCGGTTTTGGAACCACCAGCGATCGTTGACGATCCCAAAACGCTGCTTAACCCATTAGCAGGTTCAATAAAGTTATCTCGTTTGAGATCAGTGCAATGCTTTGACCTCAGTCGGCAGAACTCAATGTGCTGTAAATTCTTGGAATGCTTGACCTCTCTCTACTAGCAGAAAATATAGAAACTGAAAGCAGAAGTCTTCTGTTACTATCTCACACTGCCCCATAGTGAAAAGTTGCCATAAATATACATTACAGCAGTACTAATTAAAAGCAAGGACAAGTAACAAATTAAGAAAATGTGCTTAAATAAATTGGCGTAGAGACCTCAGTCCATTATCTGACCATTTATTTCACAGGCTTCTTTTGCTCCTGCTTATAGTTGGTGTAGCCCTGCAGACAGTTAGGACAGACCACACATAGTTCGTGTTCATTGAAGCCTATCCACCAATTCTGAACAGTCCAGCAAGGTACACTGCCAAGCGCCAGTTCCACAAAACACATTGAACGCAGATGAATAAGTTCCTTTTAGCTGGCTTCTGCCGTGCTGCAAATGCTGCTGAGGCCCATGTATGAATGCACAATAAGTCTGCATATGTGAGGATTGAATATAACAGTAAAGACAGACCACTTGAAAAACCATATTATGATAAAGAGATCTAGCTAGCCGAGTAGCCGGGAGTCAGTGTTCCATCATTGTGTGAGAATACCGGGTGCATTGTCCCTATGCCGGCAAAGAAGCCAAAATGTGGCACAGCCAGCTTTAACCTCCTTAGATCTGATTTCAGTAGATTATCTTGTACTTGCACAAGAGACAGCAGCTGTATGCAAGATGTTGTAAAGTGCACACAGAAGTAGTCATGATTGCCTACACATCATCACTATTGATGAGAGGAAGCATGGAATTCAAGCCTTTGAAATCCCAACAAAAGGACCCGGTCACTTAGGAAAAGGCCAAGTGGCGGCATCAGATAAGTGCAGCTTAAACCACACCATTTCTGAGGAAGGTACAAGGGGAACCAGAACAGGTTCACAAATAAGGAATAGAAAGAGATTTTCTATCAGACGTAATAAATGCTCAAATATTAGGCGATTTTCTAATCCAGGGCAGTAAGAATTGTATATGTCTAATTGGACAAATGCCTGAAGCTCAGGGTTTATCCTGGACATCACCAACTGTTCTAAGCATCTAGAATGGCCATTAGCAGACACTGTATTTAAAAAAACAACCTGTGTGCTCGCCCTTAACAAATGCTAGTTGTCACACCATATCGACCAAAGCATTAAAATAATCTCTCTCCAATACTAGGTAGGTTCCAATCATGCCGCAAAAACAATTCTGACTAATCAAGCCATGAACTCCACAAGACCTGTGAAGGTGTCCAATGCCATTTGGTACTAAGTCATTAGCAGCAGATCCTTGAAGACCTCTGCCTTCAGACATTACCACAGCCATGAAGGGGGGTATGTGGACAATCTTTAGGCAGGTGCTGTGAAAGTAACATCCACACCATCGAAAGCAAAGCACTACAGAACAGATCAGGCCACCTTCTTCTACTGCCCTATGGTCCGGTTTTAACATTCACATTCCCACTGGAGGTGCTGTTGGTGGCGGACATGGATCAGAATGTAGCCCTCTGACTTGTCTGTAGCTACACAGGCCCATACACAGGACCTTATGACATTTAGCGTGTAGCAGCAGGCGTTGGGCAATGTAGCTTAGGAGACAGAGACAGCTAGGAGGAAAAGGCTCCACAAGACGCCCCAGGGCTAGTATATTTTTTTTCCCTGGTTTTTGTCCTCTAAATCTAGGTGTGTCTTATGGCGCAAAAAAAGGTAATGTTTTCTTGATTAAAAAAAACTTGAAATCCTACATTTGTAAACCGTCATATACAGGCAAAATATGAATAAGACATAATAGGATGAGCTCTAGTTAAACACAATGACACAAGCATTTCTCATCCTATGGTGTATTTCACATACTACAAGCCCATATAAGGCAAACAGACATTCAAGTGTTACCCAATATCTGCATGAAATCAGATTATTGTCGGTTATCTTCAGAACAATGGTTATTATAATTGGATTAATATTCAGCAGAACATCCTAATTTACAGTCTTGCTGCTGGCGGTCTCAAATAAAACAATTCAAAATCCTAAATGTATACAGGTCTGTACTAGGACCAATTGCTTGAAAGAGGAATTTTTGGAAATCGGATTAAACAAACACAAGCAGACAGAACACGACCTTGGCATACAGACGAAGGACACAGATCTAGGTGCTGCCACTGGAGTCCCTTATGCTAGGTACACACCATACAATTTTCTGGCAGATTTAATTGCCAGATCGATTATTTCCAACATGTCCGATTTGAATTTCGATCGATTTCCGTTCACTTCTTTGAAAATCAATAGGAAAATTGAAAATCCATCGTATCGGACATGTTGGAAATAATCAATTGGCAGGTAAATCTGCCAGAAAATGGTATAATGTGTACCTAGCATTACACACACTGAATATCTTGTTACGATGGCTCTCCAGGTCTTGGTTATATTAGACAGCAAGTGAACAGTTAGTTCTTGAATGTGTTGTATTGGAAGTAAAAAAAATGGGCAAATGTAAGCATCTGAGTGACGTAGTCAAGGGCCAAAGTGCTATAGCTAGACCACTGGGACAGAGCATCTTCAACATCTCCAAAGTGGCAGGACTTGTAAGGTTTTCCAGGTGCACAATGGTTAGTACCAAACAAAAGTGGTGTAAGGTGTAATTTAAAGACAAAGGATCTACTGCTAATGTCTCGGTGACAGATACCACAGTATAGCATAGAAGTCATGTAGAGTCCATGCCTCAATAGGTCAGAGCAGTCTCAAGCTTAATAATCATCTGGCGATGGATCGGGAAATCTCACAGAGATGCCTCTCGATGAACGAGGTTTCCTGATCGATCTTCCTGCCCACGGAAAACGCCACATGATAGGCACCAATGATTGCAGGACTTTGTGTGGGAGTCGTCAGGGACCTTAAAGATGGTATCGGATACTGATTGGAATGAAGGTCAAGCCTTGGTTACAATCCCTCTTTAAAATCTTCCAAGTTCCTGGTTTGGCAGAGCACTGAATCATAAGTGGTTAAACACCACGTGTCTCCAATACAGAATAGGATGTAAATGTTGTCTCTCTCCTAAACAATTAAAATCAGTGAGGCGGGCTATCAATTACTCATACTGTACAGTGTTTCCTCCGCAGCTTCTCAGGTTTCTGAGAACAATGGCTCCTCTGTTCCCTCAGACAGTCACTGTACAGGTGCAGCACCCGGTGAACCCAGCCAACGTGTCCAAGCATTTCCCCATAAACCTACCAAAGTGCAAGCCCAATAAATAATGGCAGAGGCCAGGTGACGGCGGTTGCCACGGCAGGATGATGGAGGGGCTTTTCAGGCCAATGACCTCTGCAGGAAGGAGCAACAGCCAGTGGGAAAGGGCCTTTTGCACTTGTCAGTTCCTGTCAACAGCTGGGTAAAGCAGGGTGCACAAATGAGCTTCAGTGCTAATCCTGGACTTAAGAGTTCCTTTACCTCATCTCCTAGTCACACTCCCCGTAAACTGTCATTTTTTAATATGTTTTCCCACTGCTGTCAGACTGATGTATTATAATCAAATAAACTGCATCACAGCAAGTAATGAAAAGCTGTAAGGCAAGGGAACTACACATAACCTTCAGAGAATGCTGTAAGCTAAGATAAAAAGGGGCCACATATAGCATGAAAATAACCTGCCATCATCCCTATGAAAGTTAAATGAAAACTGAAGTGAGAAGAAAATGGAGGTTGCCATTATTTATTTACTTTGAAACAATACCAGTTGCCTGGCAGCCCTGCTGGTCTATTTGGCTGAAGTAGTATCTGAATCACAGCAGTAACATGCATGCAGCTAATCTTGTCAGATCTGACAATGTCAGAACCACCTGATCTGCTGGTTGTTCAGGGTCTATGGCTAAAAGTATTAGAGGCAGAGGATCAGCAGGACAGCCAGGCAACTGGTATTGCTCAAAAGGATATAAATATGGCAGACTCACTCTCGTTACAGTTGTCCTTTTAAGCAGAATATAATCTATCTGCGTACGCACGCACGCACGCACACACACACACACCAGCCCAGCAGATAAGAAAAGCACAGTAGTCTCTAAACGCCAAGACTCAGTTCACGCTGACTGTTTTGAAGGTAGAAAACTGCACAAGGTGATCAGCAGTAGAACCTGCCTAGTCTATACACAGGTGCACAGTAAGGGATGCACTGCAGGTGAGAATAATCAGAAAATCATTACATGCAGCATTGGGAAGTGGTAAGCCCATTCTTCCATGCATGTATGTATGTATGCACTGGTTGAGTGGGAGGTGGGTTTCCCATCGTAGTGTGTGGAAGTGGGCGCATATATAGTCTCTCTTTCACTCGGGTGTCAGGTGATGTCAACAGTTAAAATATTTGTAATTTTTTTTATTGATATTGTATGATGAGCTGTCCCATGCAAACCCGGATCAGCCACAAGGCAATCCTAGGCAGTTGCTTAGGGCTTGGAGGGATGCTAGCCCCCACCAAAACTTACTCAAAAAGTTAGATGACCATCAGCCGTAAGCAAAAATTGCTATCTTGCCTAGGGCACCATTTCATCAATCCATTTCTGGTCCCAAGGCCTAACAGTAACCACCCCTCACGAAGCAAACCCCTTTCTATTTGTCTAACACAGGGGGCGGGTCAACATACTTTAGACTGGTGGGGGCCGGAAGATACATAAAATGATTTTGAAAAACATTACAACGAATCTAGGTATTGATTCCCCCAACCATGCCTGGAGGAGAGCTATCAGCAGGAGCCATTCAGTCATGTGGCGCCAAAACAACATCTTTGTGCACCAGACATTGAAGCATACCCAGGTGACAAACTGCCGTCCAGTTGGACAGCAGTGTCACCTGATGCAGAATTGGATTGGAAGCCAGATAATAACTGCTCGCTGGCTTCTACAATATGTGAATGGGTTGTGCCAGCACGGCTTTTCTATATGCGGGCCGCCGATATTTAAAGGTGCAGTGAGCCATATCTATAAGTTATACATTTTATGTTTGGGGGCCAGTGAAAAAGCCGCAGGGGGCCAACTGTGCTGCCTAACAGATTACAGATTACACTGATGTACATGTGCAGTAAAATCTTTGTAGTCTCCAGATCTGAGACATGAGCAGTATGGATGTCTGTCAGCTTGTGCTGTGGAGTTCTTGGTATGCGCATGAAATAGGAAGCCCAAATCATTAAAGAGGAACTTTAACCAAGGATTAAATGTCATTACAATCAGTAGCCCATACCCCCTTTCCCACGAGAAATCTTTATCTTTTCTTGAATACATCATCAGGGGAGTCTGTATGGCTGATATTGTGATGAAACCCTTCCCACAATGTGATGTCATGACCATGGTCCTGACAGTTTGCTGTCTTTGAGCCTCCAGTGCTTACTCGTGATTCAAATGAGATTTAATTGGCGCAACTGAGCAACTGGATGAGAATGGGTTATTTACCCATCATTCCGCCATCCACCCTGTGTTCCAGCAGCTTGCACGCATCCTATTGGTCACGTTGCAAGCCTCACTATGGCCGTGGTGAGGCTTGTAACACGACCCATAGGACGCGTGCAAGATGTTGGAACGCAGGGCGGTCAGCGGAATTATGGGTAAATAACCCATTCATATCCAGCCGCTCAGCTGCGGCAATTAAAGCTCATCTGAACCATGAGTAAGCACTCATGATTACTTGTGAGAGCTCCACTGCTAAAGATGTCACCACCAGTGATAAATTTCAGAATATAAATCAGGGAGGGGAAAGATTTTCCAATGGGCAATGGGTGATATCATTGTCTTTTTTCAACATGCTGAGAAGCAGAAAGAGCTGATAAGTGATCACTAGATAGATTTGAATATACAACTACAGCAGCTATGCAATAAAATGCAATGGCAGCTTTCAGAGCAGATAAACTGTACTTTAGGAATTTGTAAACAGACAATATTACAAAAGCAAATATGATAGCTGCATGTTTAATAAAAAGTAGGAAAATGATTTTTTATCGAATGTTATGTCAGTTTTATCTCAGTTGAAATTTAATGAACCCATGAAAAGGAACAAAAGACAGTGTAAAATTAGAGCCACAGTTGATTTGAGGGCAGCACAGTGGCGTAGTGGTTAGTGCTCTTGACTTGCAGTGCTGGGTTCCCGGTTCGAATCCCAGCCAGGTCAACATCTGCAGGGAGTTTGTATGTTCTCCCCGTGTCTGTGTGGGTTTCCTCCAGGCACTCCAGTTTCCTCCCACATCCCCAAAACATACAGACAAGTTAAATGCCTTTTCCTAAAATTGGCCCTAGACTACGATACATACACTACACAATACATACATAGACATATGACTATGGTAGGGATTAGATTGTGAGCACCTCCGAGGGGCAGTTAAGTAACAATATGCTCTGTACAGCGCTGCGTAAGATGTCGGCACTATATTAATACTAAATAATAATAATAATAATTGAACTATAGATTGGAAAATGGAAAGTGGACCGGCTTGAAGTATAGATCAATTTAGTATAGAATGAGAAATAAATACGTACCTGTAACCTTACACAATAATGCTGGGAAGGCTTATTACTATAAAGCATAGTCTGAGTAAAGATAAGTGACATATACTAATGATAACAGTATGGAAGACGCTGCTCCCATTACTTGCTGACCTTACAGGCACCACTACACAGGATGAGATCACCACGTTAACCTCTTGTGCGCTCGTTAACCTCCTGACATGAAAAGCGACACTTCAGTGCTGTGTAACAGGTGACCAGCCACAGATAAATGCTGCCTAAATTGCCCTGGTGCTCTTCCCCTATTTTCCCAGTCAGGAAGCTTCTGGCCAAGTGAAAATGAGCAATGGGGAAGACATGCAAATTGCAGGCCACAGACGGAACCCGTCCCCTCTACCAACACTGCTCAGCAGCTCTGCGGCCCTGTCTCCTCGGGAGTGCAGCTGTCAGTGCGGGCAGAGTGGGCTCCCTGTCCTAATCCTCCGCTGACCTTAGAGCTGAGCCTGAGAACTTGTCAGGAAGGTGCTCTCACACTCCCAGACAGCACGCAGCAGCTGTTGGGGCTTAGCAGGCTGCAGTCGCTGATGTTTAAAAGCTTCTCTTTTATTGTCATTACCCTGATGCCAACTGCGTGCTGCATGCAAACTGTCATCCAGTATGAGGGCAGAGCACAAGGTGACAGGCCGCAGCCTCCGCACATCCATTCCTCTCATATGACAGGCCTGAGTCTTCACACAGCGCCTGCTGGGACTGAAGGCTCAAAACAGGCCCAGTGACTTATGAAAAACTGAGACGTTCTCTAGAGCAACAAGTAAGCTTTCCCATTTGCTTGTCAGGAGCAAAACTCTGACAGTAAGAACATTCACACAACTTTCTGGCCTCTGTATAATCTAGTGATAAACCAGAAAAACTGTTTTCCATTCTGTTTTTTAAAACATAACTCTACTCAAGAGCTTAATAATTGCCCTGCGACCCCTGCTGTCACGGGGGAGCACGGAAGTTTGGGGGTCCTGTCCTGTGGGTAAGCATGGCAGCGGTCATACAGGTCCACTGTACTCCTCTTCAGCATACACATGCTATGCAATGCCTGTCACATGACACAGGACAGAAGCCGCATAGTGACTGGCTGGCTGCACAGCACTTGCATGCTGAAGGGAAGTGAAGAGGACCAGTAGCGCTGCCAGAAGTAGGTAACTAGGGATGGTCAAAATAGATGCAAATTTCAAGTTGATGCAGGATTATGCAAATTTATGCAGCTTGAAAATGGACCAATCAAACTTTACCTCAGCAGGATTTGATGGGTTCATATTCACAGTTCAAAAATGTGCAAAATGCTACATCAACTCGAAACTATGTGCATCTCACTGACTATCCCTACAGGTAAAATAACACTCCGCTGCCTCACTGCATACCTACAGGACCAGACCCCCCCCCCATACTGTCCACACCCCATTCCATTGATGGAAGTTGGGGGGGGACCAACACATCTCTGAGGGGCGGGGGAGACCACTCTGTAGCTATGCCCCTGACTCTAGCTACACCTATATAGAACATAGAAGAGTTAGAACATCCCTTATCAATTTTTATGTGCTGTCTCTGTCCCACACTGAGGGGGGCTTATCACTGGATAAAAAAAATGGGGAAAGTTCTCATGAACATTTACAAAAAGATAGGCCTCGATTCATCATTGTCTTTGAGATAACTTTTTCCAGTTTGTTAAATTACCGAATTCGAAATGTATCGATTTCTAGTTGTATTCATCAAGGTTTTTTCACATTCGTGTTGAACTCGATAAAATATCGATAACAATTCGGTAAACATTCGGTAACGTGTCGATATTTCCATTTTCCAGCGGTAATTTAACACAGGGCCATAAAATTCCCATGGAATTGTGGGTAAAAAGGCAGTCCTTTGAACACTACGTAGCAACATTCTGAATAGGGCTTAACACCTGGACCAGGATTCTGGAAGTGGCTTGGGACAATCCCACAATTTCGCCAGCTACGGCTTGATAGGAGCCTTTTCTAAAAAAAATATAGTGCAGCTAGCAGATTAGTTAACCCTGGCACTGCCTGTGTTCTCTTACAAGATGATTCAAGAGAAATGCTGATGTCTATAAATCTATTCTCTTGCAAATTGATATGGTTCTAGACCTTATTCTTGCCCTTCTGCACCTTTGAATCACTCTCAGCTGATACATAACCACTTCAAATGGCTCCATCTTCTCTGTCAGCAATGATCTGACAGGAATAACGACACAGCAGTGAAGGAGATAAGTAATCCTAAATGTAACGCTAAACCACACCCACTTTCATTTTCATGAATTGCACTTTCTTCCTCTGTTTTAACGCATCACTAACGAATGATTACCGAATGCTCGCTAACAGCTGTAGATAAATTTGATGAATCCTGAAATCAACTTAACTAATTCTGTATTTTACCGAACTGTCATTAACCAATTCGATAAGTCTTGATGAATTGAGGCCATAGTATCTAATAGATATTGTACCACTATATTGTCCAGTTTTCTGAAATAGTGATTTTTCACTTTAACCACCCTGCGTTCTGATTAAATCGCCAGGGTGGCTGCGGGAGGGTTTTTTTTAAATTAAAAAAAAACTATTTCATGCAGCCAACTGAAAGTTGGCTGCATGAAAGCCCACTAGAGGGCGCTCCGGAGGCGTTCTTCCGATCGCCTCCGGCGCCCAGAATAAACAAGGAAGGCCGCAATGAGCGGCCTTCCTTGTTTTGCTTACATCGTCGCCATAGCGACGAGCGGAGTGACGTCATCGACGTCAGCCGCCTCCGATCCAGCCCTTAGCGCTGGCCGGAACTTTTTGTTCCGGCTACGCTGGGCTCAGGCGGCTGGGGGGACCCTCTTTCGCCGCTGCTCGCGGCGGATCGCCGCAGAGCGGCGGCGATCAGGCAGCACACGCGGCTGGCAAAGTGCCGGCTGCGTGTGCTGCTTTTTATTTGACGAAAATCGGCCCAGCAGGGCCTGATCGGCAGCCTCTGGCGGTGTTGGACGAGCTGAGCTCGTCCAGACCGCTCAGCAGGTTAAGAGGTGACAATAAAAATACCAGAATGCCACCTCATTTAATTACCCTTACCATCTTTGGGCTCTATTCATAAAAAATTTGTGGCGTAAATACTCGTAGAGGTAAAATACCGCAGCGGTATTTTACACTTCTTTATGTGGGATACAGAGGAAGGAAGGATGCAACCTGAGTGAAGGTAGGAAATGTAACCCCAACACTGAGGAGTCGGATGATTTTTGTACAATCCACAGCCCTGTTAAGTATTAGACTAAGGATTCGGAGTAGAGGAATCAGAGTCTGAGCCATTTTGGGTACCCGGAGTCAGAGTTGGAGTCGGAAGATTTTTGTACCGACTCCACAGCCCTGGTGGCTATGGAAGTAGGAACTATCTGCCCCTCCTGACCACAAACCTGCATGGCTAGAGAAAGGATTCTATGCCAACATACGTCTGTTTTTCTAGAACTTTATGCTCACAGGACATCACGAGGTCAGAGGACTTTAAAAATAAAAAATCCACTTACCTGGGGCTTCTTCCAGCCCCCTGCATCCGTCCTGTGCCCACGCTGCAGCTTTTTCCTTTTGTTCGGATGTGTCCTTTAAGAGTACAGTGCATTTTTTAAATAAACGATGTGAGCAACTTGACAGCAATGTGGGGCAATGCCAGGCAGTAGGGAAACCAATCCCCATTTATTTCAGTGGTGAAAGTGCAAGTTATTTTGCCCATGATAGCGGCATTGGATGTGACCGCTTCCAGCAGGTGCGCACTAAGCTAAAGGATTGTTTTTTTCCTGATCCTAGAGGTCACCACTGACAAAATCATTTGCCGAACAATCGTTTACGAACGATTCTTCAGATGAATGACCGAAAATGATCGTTTGTGACCACTAACGATTGTACATGCAGCAAGATTTAGATTGTCTAAAAATGGAAATGCTGCTGTGAGAACAGCCTTAAAGCGAGACACTGCACCAGCGCTTTGCAGATCAGCAAGTGAAGCACAGTCGCCCTCAGTGTGAACCAACCCGAAACCTTTCAAGGGAAACCAAACGCCAGAGTTTTAAACAAGAATGCTTTTGTGAGCAACTGCTCTTTATTTCCCTCCATAAACAGCATAAGCCAAGCTTTGCATACACTGAAACAGAAAACCTGCATTTTAACACTAAACCAAAAAGATGTAAATGGTGGAAAGAGCTATATTTAGCCACGGAGGATGTGTGCATTGTTAGGGGCATTGTAAGGCAAGGCACCGACGCTGGGAAGGACGGATTACTAATAGGAGTGACACAGGACTCGAGGAATCCACATTATCTGCAGGTCTGGGAATGACGTAGACTTTCTTCAGTGGAATGTTCCAAGTCTCAGCTTTCCTCTTCACACCTGGCATAATTGTGCTGCTTCAATAAATGGATTTCACAGGACTCCATCAACAATGCTGGAGACATGTGCATGCAGCAGCCCTGTGTAAGGAGAGCCCTGGCTGAAACACAGCTTGGATTACATGGAATTTCTGCTGGCAGGTTACGAGGGAGCCCTTTCCTCAAAGGAAACGCCATGAGTTGGCAAACCAACTCAGATTATAAACTTGGATACGGCCACTATGGCAGCCTAACACAAGAATAATATATAGTTTTAGGCCTGGGACCCACTAGGGATCACTGCTGCGCTTTGCAATCGCACGAGCACTTAGTGCCGCGATTCCTGTGTTTGTTGCGCAATTAGTCCTTTTTTTTTTTTTATTTAAACCTGTAAAACGTTTTAAATACTTAAAAGACCTCATTTCTACTGGCTTTTGGCCCCATTGCCCCACCCCCAGCATGCACACTACGGACCCGTTTGCCTTTGGAAGTACTGAGGTACGCAAGTACTTCCAAAGCCTTCATGAGGACTTTCAGAGACTTATTTGACCATACAGCTTGAAGAACTTTAGCGGGGAAATGAGGGGACCAGGAAGGCACTATGGGATCCAGAACCTTCCCCCCTACATAGGTGCGTATTTTTTTTAGGTGGCTTCAGTTTTACTTTAAGTGACTATTTTAAAATAAACTTAAAATTTCACTGTGATCTCAAAGAAAATCACTAACAACTGTGACGCGACTCTGATCCCGTGCTTAGGTAACACCATTTGCCAGGTATCAAACAACATTAATATTCTATGAATTATCTGTACTATACATACAATCCATTATATAAGTGTTTTTTTCGCTTCAGTGTCACTTTAAAGGACATTTTAAGTGAAATTTAAAGTGACCAGTTACTTACCTGGGGCTTCTTCCAGCCCCTTGAAGTCCGCTTTTCTCCCTTCAGACACTGTGCCCCTCAGAATGTGCCCCTGTGCCACATGCCTCCTCCATTGTGCTTGCATAGTCAGGAGCATCCTGCGCTTGCACAGTAAGTAAAAAAAGTCGACCAGCTTTCAGGGTGGGACAGCAGAGGAATGGAGCAGCATGGAATGACAGCGAGGGACCAAAAGGACTTCCGGGGTGCTGGAAGATCCCCTGGGTAATAGCTGGCCAATTTAAATTTCACTTAAAGTAAACCTGAGATGGTGGAAAAGAAAAAATTATACATACTTGGGGCTTCCTCCAGCCTTCTCTAGGTTGATCGGTTACTCGCCGTCCTCCTCCTCCACCTGGATCCTCCGCAATATGCCCTAGAAAGTCCTCTGGTCTGGGGCGTATTGCACATGCGTGGCTCCGTCACGCACCCGTGGTGTGAGCATTCTGCGCATGCACAAGTGCAGAACATTCCCGGCCACAGGAACACAACGGGGGAAGCGCGCGTGGCCAACTGCTCCGAACTATAGGATTTTCCAGAGCAAATTGTGAGGATCCAGGCGGTGCAAAAGGACAGGGAGAGAGCGCTCAGCTTTGAGGGGGCTGAAGGAAGCCCCAGGTATGTATAATTTTTTTCTTTGCCCCCACAGATACACTTCAGGAGGGGATGTTATACACAGATGCCTGACAAGGCAGAACCCGGAAGAAAGCACTGTGGTCATTGAGATAAATAAATGAGAAGCAATAACTGATTGAGAAGCAGGACCTCAGCGCCATTCTCAGCTGGCCTAGGTGTTAATCTTGTGAGGCAGCGAGACCGCATGTTCCCAGGAATATCATTTATTTGTCAGTTTATTGCTGACAAGTGCCATTATGACATTGCGCTAAACCCAGCGTCCACCGAGCAGCTGTAATATCACACTTCCAAAATATGTTTCCACAGCAGGCAGCCCCAAAGACAAACATGAAGAGGCATTCGCCAACTATTTATAACAAAACTGACATCTTTTAATATCTCCTGAAGGACAGCCATGTCATAGTCTACATTCCATGCATCAACATTACTGAATGGAAAGGACAGCTTAAAGCCGTGGTGAATAAACTGCTCTAAGACTTGGGGGCATCAGATCTGGAACTGAAGAATACGTGGGGGGTTAGGTACTACACACACAGCCCAAAAATGTATATAATACTATTTACACATTATGTGTGGTAATGTTATCCATAAAGACAGCAAACCGCCATAACTCACAGCCAACAAACATTCATTAATTGCTGGTCTGCCTGCAAATGACAAAATAAATATATCAGTTGCTATAGGTCAGAGCTGGTCCACACTAGACACAGTTGCAGGACGGACACTGCAGTCCGGATCAGGGGAAGTACTCACCGTACTGCAAACTGATGAAAGTGCATCAGTTTTGCATCAGTTTCCGTTCAGGTTTTTCCCTGACAGAAAACGTCTCCATCATTAGGAAGGAGTGGGAGGATTTTTTTGGGCCAATCATAAAGCTCAGGCTATCCGTTTTAACATCCATTTTTTGCCTGTGGAGCTGGAGATGCGTTTTCTCATTGCTTTCACTACCCCCTGCGTGTATCCGTGGTCCTGATCCGTTGCGTGAAAATGCAGCAGATCCGGACCTTCCGTTCAGGTTTTGAAAACGGATAACCGCAAACGCAGATGGATCCGTTTTTTACTTGGGTGAGGCTGGCTGCTATTATCAACATTAGTATCCGGGACTCCGTTGATCATCCGGTTTGAAAAACGCAGCCACGGATACGTTTCCGGACCTAGTGTGGACTAGCTCTTACAGTAGATGGTCAACTCTACAGTGCCCTGCGCTAGTGGACCTATAGCATTATGCAGCACTACGCTAAAGCAGAACAGACTAATTATCACAATAGGATAGACATCTAAAATATCTTCTTTTCTCTTTGAAATTGCAGTGTAATCATCCCCATTGCATGACGGACAGCTCAGGATCAGGGTATGTGCAAAAAGATATACAGGTTGACCCTGGGTTACATACATCCTGACTTACAAACGGCATGTCCGTCGCAATGATGTCATTTTTACATTGAAGGAGAAGAAAAAAAGTTTGTTGAAGCGGTGTAGGACATTTTTGGCAGTGAATTAACAGCACAGGGGTGCATAGAGGACACGGGAGACACAGGGGGACACTGGAGGCACAGGGAGACACTGGAGGCACAGGGAGACACTGGAGGCACAGGGAGACACTGGAGGCACAGGGAGACACTGGAGGCACAGGGAGACACTGGAGGCACAGGGAGACACTGGAGGCACAGGGAGACACTGGAGGCACAGGGAGACACTGGAGGCACAGGGAGACACTGGAGGCACAGGGAGACACTGGAGGCACAGGGAGACACTGGAGGCACAGGGAGACACTGGAGGCACAGGGAGACACTGGAGGCACAGGGAGACACTGGAGGCACAGGGAGACACTGGAGGCACAGGGAGACACTGGAGGCACAGGGAGACACTAGAGGCACAGGGAGACACTAGAGGGACAGGGAGACACTAGAGGGACAGGGAGACACTAGAGGGACAGGGAGACACTAGAGGGACAGGGAGACACTAGAGGGACAGGGAGACACTAGAGGGACAGGGAGACACTAGAGGGACAGGGAGACACTAGAGGGACATGGGGGGCACTGGAGGCATGGAGGAGACCAGGAGGCACAGATGGGCAATGGGGGGGGGGGGGGCACTGGAGGCATAGAGGAGACCAGGAGGCACAGAGGGGCAATGGGGGACACTGGAGGCGTTTTGAATTACATACAAATTCAACTTAAAGTGGACTTGCAGTGTAAATTAAAGTTCTTGCCAGGGACACAAAATTTTATATGGCATAACGAATTACAATAGCGGCAATTTCCTTTACTCATTCCCTCCAATCACGCTATGCTATATAAAGCATTGCACTAATGGAAACGTTCGCTGCAGATTCCATTGTACCCATCGTTTCATGCAGGGCTGTGGAGTCAGCACAAAAATCCACCGACTCCGACTCCTCTAATTTGCATATTACAATCTTGTTGATTGAAAGTATGTAACATGAAATGCATCTGTTAACTGCCAACATTTTGAATTTTTAAAAGACAACTGGAGGGATATGGTGGCTGCCATATTCATTCCCTTTTAAACAATACCAGTTACCTAGCTAGCCGGCTTATCTTCTGCCTTTAATAATTTTAACAAAAACAAAAGTTTGCTTTCCTAAAACAGAAAGAATTTGCGATAATTCAGGTTGGAGTGAGCTCGAGATGTCTCCCAGGCACCACTGCTGAATATATGCAAATTAACCATTGTACCCTTAGAAGCTAAACACACCTCCAGAACCGCTGGAATGCAATGATGTGTCAGCTTGTTAATATGTGCAGAGCCATAATCCAACATGCATACAGACTGTTTCGGATTGTTTGATCCTCATCAGTGCATGGCATGGATTAATTTGGCTCTATGGAGTAGGGCTTGTAAATAATAATTTTTAATAATAATAATAATAATAATAATAATAATTTTAGTCAGACTAAGACTAGTCCTTGGTAAGAGTACTTGTAGAAGACGGGAACAAAGAACATCTATCAAGCCCTAGGCAATGTGACTGTGCGTACATGTAAGAGTGATGTGCAGGTACTCTGCAAGGGAATGAGGGGATTCTTCCTCTATTACACATTCTTCATGTACAATCGGAACCAGGTTTATGGGTGATAGACAACACCTCTGTGTTCAATGTGCACAACATTCTCAGTGGATTCCCTGCAGCTCTGTGGAGAGTGCATATGTAGAGTATAGTACTACTGTGTAACAATGTAAACCTGAGACAGGTGAAATTAAAGTTTTATACATACCTGGGGCTTCCTCCAGCCCCCTTCAGGCTAATCAGTCCCTCGCTGTCCTCCTCCGCCACCTGGATCTTCTGCTATGAGTCCAGGTACTTGAGCCAGTCGGGCATAGTGCGCATGCACACACTCCGCCGCCGGGAGCGTACTACACCTGTGCAGCACTATTGCGCAGGTGCAAAACGCTCCTGGCTGTGGAAGCGGCATGCGGACGGACTGCGCTGACTGGCTGAATTACCAGGACTCATAGCAGAAGATCCAGGTGGTGGAGGACAGCGAGGGACTGATTAGCCTGAAGGGGGCTGGAAGAAGCTCCAGGTATGTATATAACTTTTCTTTTCATCCATCTCAGGTACCCTTTAATTTGTAGTCACCAAACCAAATTTTAACAACATATCAAATTATTTAATTCCATGAGCAAAGGGAGTGCATCTCATTGACCATCTATTAGTGACACAGCTACACAACTAACTTTATTCTTACAGCCGAGATGTTATTTAGTATATATGTTACGGCCAGAACCGAAGTCTGGCCATTTCGGGTTCTGGCCGGTCGAAAACGCGAAGTGCCGTGCACCTGCGGCCAATGTTAGAAATGAACAGTATTCCCGAGCTCCCAGTGGAGTTAAATTAATGAATTCCCCCCCGGCGGCAATGCAACAGATTAAGTTGGCGCTTCGGCTCTGCCTCCTCTCTTCCCTCTGCCTCTCTCTCCTATGCAGCTGCGGCAGCCGGGGACCATGCTTGTCCCCCAGGATCGTTCGTAGCGGCAGGGAAGCAGAGCGGGGAGGCTGCAGACATTACTTCTGAAATAAAGAGAAGGAAAGCCGATCGGCACTGCAGGTGCTTTATTCCATTTGCAGGCACAGTGACAGTACAAAAAAATGTAAAGATAAAACTATTCACATACCATGTTGAGGAGAGTGGTGTGGAGGTGCGGTGGGTGCCAGGGGAAGGTGCCTGAGGAGAGAGGCAGGGGGAGGAGGCAAAGCCGAAACGGGCGGCTTAATCTGTTACATTGCCGCCGGGGGGGGGGGGGGGGTTAATTCATTAATTTAATGCCGCCGGGAGCTGGGAATCCTGTTCATTTCTAACATTGGCCGCAGGTACATGGCCACTTTGCATTTTGACCGGCCAGAACCCGAAGTGGCCAGACTTCAGGTTCTGGCTGTAACATATATAAAATATTCCTGTGTACACATCATATATACAGTCACAATCAAATATGTATACCTGACTTTATAAATACGGGGACTGCTTTATTGAAGCAGCACAAGTAACTATTTTTTGATTGGTTTATTTCATTTTTGTGGACTAAGCACAGCTATTACTGTATATATAAATTATTTATGATGACTATTATCTGAGAAATAGAACATTTTGTCATATTTTCTATTTTAATTACAGTTTAAATTCATTAGGAGTCAGAGTCGGAGCATTTTTTCCCGACTCTGACTCCAGGTACCCAAAATTGCTCCGACTCCACAGCCCTGTTTCATGAACCACAATCGATTGGAATGGGAACGCAAAAAGCTACTAATAGAAAAAGGGTCCATGCTTCCCTGTCAGGAATGTCTAAAGGCATTCAGTACAAAGTTTTCCTCAGTGCCAACTAGTACTGGACATGAAATATGCAAATAATTTTAGGTTCAGGCTGGGTGCACACTTGGCAGTGTGGAAAAGGTCACGTTTTACTGTATATGCATTTTCTGTGCGTTTGCCTCTTGCCTTTTTTTCATCGCATATGCGGTTTTCTTGCATTCTGTGTGCGTTTTAATGCGTTTGTGGTCCGTATACACAAAATGCATATGCGTTTTGTATGCATTTTTGATATACGTTTCATGCAAATCACTAGGAAGACAACAGGAAGCAGAAACACATCAGAAAACATTGTTTTTTAAAAAAAAAAAAAAACACAAAAATGCATTAAAAACGCATACAAAACAGCGTTTTTAAAAATGCATATTACAAAACACATACCCATGCATTTTTGTATGCGGTCCATTGAGACACATTATACGCATAAACACTGCGTTTTATGCAATGCTAGCGTTTCTGCTAAATGGGTTTCCTGCCTGATGCAGATTTATACAAATGTTACTGCAAATGTATACAGCTTTTAAATGGACCAATCAAATGCTTCCACTCCAAGATTTGATTAGTCCATTTACGTTTTGGATTCTCATAATTAGCATAATTTTGTATCATCATAATCACATAATTCCCAATCATCTCAAATTTATTTGCACCTGAATGACCATCCCTACTGACCGATGGGCCAAGGGTTAAAAGATTGACTTTGATAACTAAGTTAGTCACCTATGTAAAAAGGCGAGTAATCTGCACCAATACTTAGAGCAGTGGACCATATATATAGGTAGTCCCCGGTTAACGAACTATATAGAGACTGTAGGTTTGTTCCCAACCCGAATCCATTCTTAAAGGACTTCCGATGTGAAGTCACAAATCAATTTTTTATTCACCTGGGGCTTCTTCCAGCCCCTTGCAGCCATCTGAGTCCCTTGCCACAGCCCTGGTCCTCCGCCTTGTCCCGCTGGCCGCCCGTGATGATCACGACTCTGCCGGCAGGTCGGGTCTTCTGCAGCTGCCTGCGCATCCGGCGGGTACTGCGCAAGGGCAGCACGCACCAGATGACGTGGATGCGTGGGAACAAATTCCCGCACAGGCGCAGGAGGCCGAACCCGCCAGCAGGGTAGCAATGTTTTCCGGTGGCCAGCGGGGCAACACAGAGGAGCGGAGCTGCGGCGGGGGACTCCGATGGCTCAGAGAGGCTGGAAGGAGCCATAGGTGAGTAAAAATGAGATTTGTGACTTTATATTGGAAGTCCTTTAAGTTGGAACACTGAATGCTAATTTATGTAATTCCTGCTAGATTTGGTATAGCAGGCAAAGGGTGTATGACAGTACACCTGATTGGCTGACTGGCGTCTGCTGGCCAGATAGAGGCAGGATATTGCTCTAGCTGGAAGTTAGCAATTGTGTTTGGTGCAGTTGGAACACTGTGCCATCTCTGTCCCCTGTACCTCCTCTGTGCCTTCACTGTCCCCCTCTGCCCACCGGAGCAGTGCTTTTCGGCGCTGCTAGATTTGGGCGCAGCCGGCGCCACCATAGACTATAATAGGAATCACAACTGAGCGGCGCTCAGTGAGTAACGTTGGCGCCATCAGAAGACTGAGCCGAGGTTGCTTAAAAAACACAATAATTCGGACTCCAGCAATAGCTGGAAGCCGAATTATATAATTCCCGACCATCCATGGCGGCCTGGAGGGGGAATAGAAATTAACACGGCCCGGACTTGTGCAGAAGCAGAATCGGCCATATACTGGCTGTATCCTGCACCCAAGTCTACCGGCGCCGATTTCCAATGTATGCCTGCCCACACCCACAGTGGCAACTCTGTTCCTCAGTTCCCTCGTTGCCCCCTTTTGCCTCTGTGTACCTCTGCCTCCACTGTATCCCTCTGTAACAACTCCACCCCACCCCCCTCCTTCAGTGATTGTAATGTGACAATTTCATTTATGCAAAAGTTCTTGCAAACATTTTTTCGCAATTATTATTATTATATGTAATTATGATTTTGAAATAGAATCGATTTCACGTAATCCAAGCAAAATTCCAGAGGGTTCCAGCGCTGGATCACAGGTTTGCTTTAAAATATGTATGCAAAACTCTGAATTTGTTATCTATATAACTAATGGGCAGTTGTAATAGGGCATTTACGCAGTGCCGTGCATGCATATTACAACTGCTGCTGTGGTGACTGCTCGCGGAGGGGGAAGAAGAGAGGAAATGCGCTCTGCGGAGTATGCGCTTTCATTGGAGGGGGGGTTACTGATATGGTAGTGTACAGCAGCAATGTCATTTTAAAGAGAGCCCGAGGTTGGCTCAAAAAAAAAAAAAAAAAAAAAAAAAAAGCAGGCTACCTGATCTGGGGGGCTGTGCGGATCAGGTAGCCGCAAAAACCGCAGCCCCCCTCCGCTCCCATGGGCCACAATCGCTGCACTACGAGACTGTGTGTCTCTCATAGCGTGCAGGAAGGCGGGGGAGCGGCCGGGGGAGAGAGAGCTGTCCAATGGCAGCTCAGGAAACCCTGCATAAACACAGCTGGCGGCCATTTTGAACAGGGAATCCCTCTCCCTGTGTTTCCCTCCGAGATAGCGGCGAATACTGTCGCTAATCTCGGGGGGGGGCTATAGCACAGCGGTTTCAGGGAGCGGTGGTGGGGGGGACACAGAGGCATGTTATGAGGCAGAGAACATACCTCTGCGTCCCATCTGTTCCCCCAACCGCTCACCTTGGATTCTCTTAAAAGAGTTTAAAAAACATTTTTTCTTTGAATTATTTAAAATTGATTTTCTCAAAAACTACAAGGTGTTTTTGAAAACAACGTTTTCATTTGTTCCCATTTTTGGGCCATTCGTATCGGCGGGTTGTTTGTAAGTCGACATTTGTAAGTATACACAAACAGATTTTTCCCAGAAAAAAAGTCCAGAAAACACCACCACTGAAAGGCATGATAAATCTTTATTTCCCATACATAATTACGTAATTAGTAAACAACACACACAAACAATCAGTAAATAAGTCAAAAAACACGGCTGTATGGTTCCCAAAAGGGACCCCACCAGGGTGAATCCCGGGAGTCACAGTGCATCACCTGGGTTTCACCCTGCCCTTTGTGAACAATACAGGTTTGTTTCCGACTTCCTGTGTGTGTATTATAGTGTGTTTGACTGATTGTTTGTATCCAGTCCGTCATCTGCTATTGTTATTATCCAATATCATTATGAGGTATGGTCAGGGGATGATGACCTATTTGCATTTTTAAGTGTTTTTAATGTGTTATATCTCTATGTTAATATTTATGTGAAATAATGATTTTTTATACCTTTCAGTGGTTCTGTTTTCTTGGACATTTTTACTGAGAGAAAACAGGTTTGTGTGAGGGCTGGTGCACACCAAGAGTGCTTCTGTGTGCTTTTCAGATCGCCAGCACTTTGAAAAGTGCTGCTGAAACCCTATGAGGGTGTTCCCACAGCAGCGCTGTGGTTTTTCTGAAATCGCGAACGTGCCGCATGTAGCATTTTTTTGAGCAATTCAGCTTGAATGAATGAGCAAAAAGCGAATCATGCATACAAAAATTGCTCTAAAAATCGCTTCACAAAATCACTATCGCAAATCGCCAGAGCTAGTGATTGCAATAGCGATTTTGGTATACACTAGCCCTAAGTTAGTCACCTGTGACATCACTAGGAAGCAACAATGAGATACACATAATTCTGATGCAGAATTAGCTACACCCCACTTGATCATATAGGTGGGGGATCAGCAAAGACCCTCAGCCCCCAGAACTCTACACTGCCGTTGAATCACATGTGGTAGCGCACAAAAGTGTCATTCTACATGAGCCTTCATTGCTTGCTTTTTTAGATAGGTGTTTTCACAAGTGGGGGTATTACGAATCAGACACCCACCACGTGGGAATTTTACCTTTGTAATCACCCTCTTTTGTACCTATGTGGCCTGAGCCCTATGGGCAATGTGTGATATTGATATATTTTTTGCCAGTACTGTTCCGATAGTGTAATATATAATTGATGTAGAATTATGCAAATTTGTATGCCACTTTCTACAGCTTGAAACAGAGCAATCAATGCCACTATGATGGGAACCGATTGATTTCCAAGCTGCATAAATGAAATCCAAAACTTGGATTTATTTGCATCTCACTGATCATCCCTACAGATCCCACTCAGCAATGAAATATAAACTTTGGGACAGCAAAAGTATATTTAGTACCCTAAAATGGACAGTGAGTCACCTGCAAGGGAAACGCAGAGCAAACTGATGATAAGAAAATGATCTGATCATAGATATTTGGGTAAAATTATGCTGACTAAATGCTGGAAAAGTGACTCTTCAAATTTCTGACAGTGTCCACCTTGACTCTATGATACAGCACACTAGTGTCTGCACTTTATCTATTCATGCATTTGTAAAGAGAACCTCTCACAAGAAAAACCGTTATCAGCTGAACGGTCATAAAAAAAGCATCGCATATTCCTGCACTTCAGTCAGTTTTCTTTTAGTATGACATCAGTGTGCCGCAGGATGGAAAGTGAAGCATATACTGCAAGTCAGTAATGCATCTTCCGTGGTGTGATGGTCTGAGAAGGCAAATAAATGGACAAATATGCCTCCATTCTGTAGTGTGTGTGCTGGCAGCTTAGAGTGCCCCTAGAGGGAGCAACTGGTACCCGTCCAGTCACCACAGTACATATCTGGTGAAATGACTATTCCTAGGAAATCATGGAGAGGATGTATTCTGCTATTGTCTTAAGACTGGAGGAACAATGAATGGCTGCAAAATCCAAACCAGCTGAGATCAGGCCGCAGGGAATGACCACACACGTCACACAGTACCCACTGACAAGTGAGCTTCACTGAGGTATGTGGGAGCTAACCAGAGCTTATTTTTAGATCAGCCTTTGAAGCACAATTCCAAGAAATCAGCTAAATACGCAAAATGTATAATTCAGTCCAGTCACTCCTGTGGTTCAGATGGTTGTAGACAGCTAAGCATTCTGACTTCATATTCCCTTCACCCAGACAAATACAGACAGACCAGGACATGCTGTATGAAATGGGCACAGCAGCAGCACTCTGATGAGTCATCACTGTGCTCTTTCCATCCAAAAGGTAGGTTGCAATGCAAGATTGGCAGCACAGTCTGGCTCCACCCATTCTCAGAGCTGCTGTGAAGGGGATTACAAGAGACAGATCAAAAAATCTATACTAACTGTACATAAAAATAAATAACGAATGGTGTATTTTTATTTTTGCCTGAGGGAGGGTAGGAACACACTAGGCAGAATCGCACATGCATTTTCCATAGCACATGGTGGAAAACGCATTTGCAATCCTGCCTAGTGTGTTCCTACCCTGAAGTAAAATAAATAACATGAGATACCGGTGTGTATGTACAGTACTAATTAGAACCTGGTGCAATCAAGCTCAAATTTCGTCAAGCCCTTGTCAAAGAGACTCGGGAAGGAGGTCCTGGCACTGGTTCAGTGGAGGCAAGAGGGGGAGGGGAACCTTCAAGATTATCCAGAACCTTCTCTCTGCTGAAGTATCCATTTATGGCACTTTTTCCCTTCAGGTTTCCTTTAAAGACTTTCAGTAGCAGAACATTTTTATTGGTATCAATACAAGATGTCTACTAAGACAAACAACCTGGTGCTCCTTTCCCAGCTATTTCCTGCAACTGTGCCAATCACCTCAGAAAGCTGCATCTGTGACCCAACCCTTCCACTGCGAATAACACAGACACGCATGTCATGTGACCACATTTTTAGAAGGAACCTGAGGTGAGACTTATGGAGGCTGCCATATTAATTTCCTTTTGAACAATACCAGTTGCCTGGCAGTCCAGCTGATCTTTCTGGTCTGTAGGGTCTGAATCACACACCTGAAACAAGCTAATCTTGTCAGAATTGTCATAGACACCTGATGTGCATGCTTGTTCATGGTCCATGGCTTAAAGAGACCCAGAGACAGCAGATTTTAAAGATTTTTACTTACCCGGGGTTACCTCCAGCCACATAAGCATGGATGCGTCCCTCGCCGTCCTCCTGCGTGCCTCCATTAAGCTGCAGTCAGCTCTGGTATTCCAGTCTAGTCGGTCTTCTACACTTGCACAAAAGGTCTGCGCATGTGCAGAAGGCCCCCTGCTGACGGTGACGTCACTGAGCGTAATACCAGAGCTGACTGCGGCTTTACGGAGGCACTCAGGAGGACGGCAAGGGACGCATCCGTGCTTATGGGGCTGGAAGAAGCCCCGGGTAAGTAAAAAAAATCTTTAAAATCTGTCATCTCTGGTACACTTTAAAGTATTAGAGGCAGAGGATCAGCAGGACAGCCAGGCAATGTGCATTGTTTAAAAGGAAATAAACATGTCAGCCTCCATATTCCTCTCAATCCAGTTCCCTTTAAAGAGACCCTGTATCAAAAAAAAGGGCCCCGGGGGGGGGGGGTACTTACCTCGGGAGGGGGAAGCCTCAGGGTCCCAATGAGGCTTCCCCTGTAGCTGCAGGCAATCCAGCGCTGTCTCCACCGAAGTCTCCCGCAATCCTCCCTCGACAAGCCTGACAAGGCTTAATATATTTACCTTCCCTGGCTCCAGCGGGAGGCGCATGGAGATAGATGGAAATAGACGGAAATAGTTGGGTCCGCTCTACTGCGCAGACGTCTTACACCTGCGCTCCAGTTGGGTCCGCTCTACTGCGCAGATGTCTTACACCTGCGCTCCAGTTGGGTCCGCTCTACTGTGCAGACATCTTACACCTGCGCTCCAGTTGGGTCCGCTCTACTGCGCAGACGTCTTACACCTGCGCTCCAGTTGGGTCCGCTCTACTGCGCAGACGTCTTACACCTGCGCTCCAGTTGGGTCCGCTCTACTGCGCAGACGTCTTACACCTGCGCTCCAGTTGGGTCCGCTCTACTGCGCAGACGTCTTACACCTGAGCTCCAGTTGGGTCCGCTCTACTGCGCAGACGTCTTACACCTGCGCTCCAGTTGGGTCCGCTCTACTGCGCAGACGTCTTACACCTGCACTCCAGTTTGGTCCGCTCTACTGCGCAGATGTCTTACACCTGCTCTCCAGTTGGGTCCGCTCTACTGCGCAGACATCTTACACCTGCGCTCCAGTTGGGTCCGCTCTACTGCGCAGACGTCTTACACCTGCGCTCCAGTTGGGTCCGCTCTACTGCGCAGACGTCTTACTCCTGCGCTCCAGTTGGGTCCGCTCTACTGCGCAGAAGTCTTACACCTGCACTCCAGTTGGGTCTGCTGCGCAGACGTCTTACACCTGCGCTCCAGTTGGGTCCGCTCTACTGCGCAGACGTCTTACACCTGCACTCCAGTTGGGTCTGCTCTACTGCGCAGACGTCTTACACCTGCGCTCCAGTTGGGTCCGCTCTACTGCGCAGACGTCTTACACCTGCGCTCCAGTTGGGTCCGCTCTACTGCGCAGACGTCTTACACCTGCACTCCAGTTGGGTCTGCTCTACTGCGCAGACATCTTACACCTGCGCTCCAGTTGGGTCCGCTATACTGCGCAGACGTCTTACACCTGCGCTCCAGTTGGGTCCACTCTACTGCGCAGACGTCTTACACCTGCGCTCCAGTTGGGTCCGCTCTACTGCGCAGACATCTTACACCTGCGCTCCAGTTGGGTCCGCTCTACTGCGCAGACATCTTACACCTGCGCTCCAGTTGGGTCCGCTCTACTGCGCAGACGTCTTACACCTGCACTCCAGTTGGGTCTGCTCTACTGCGCAGACATCTTACACCTGCGCTCCAGTTGAGTCCGCTCTACTGCGCAGACGTCTTACACCTGCGCTCCAGTTGGGTCCGCTCTACTGCGCAGACGTCTTACACCTGCGCTCCAGTTGGGTCCGCTCTACTGCGCAGACGTCTTACACCTGCACTCCAGTTGGGTCCGCTCTACTGCGCAGACGTCTTAGGCCTGCGCTCCAGTTGGGTCCGCTCTACTGCGCAGACGTCTTAGGCCTGCGCAGTAGAGCGGACCCGCCTGGAAATCGGCTACTTCCATCTATTTCCGAGACCAGAGCGGCAACTGCGCTGAAAAGGTAAATATTAACATGCTCGCCGTTCCAGGACCTGCAGCGAGACCACCGTGGGACAGAGGAGGATGGGGGAAGCCTTGATAGGATCCAGAGGCTTCCCCCTCCCGATGTGAGTACTCCCAGGAGCATATTTTTGAATACAGATTCTCTTTAAAAAATGTTTTTTTTTATTGGCAGAAACCTAATTCCACATGAACTTTCTACTAGGATGTGACATGTTGCATAGAGGTCTGTGCCTTCAATCATTCCTTTAGGACTTACGCAGTTCCCTCCTTTGCTAGCTTGTGTGAAAGCACTGCATGTACAACAGCTCCACAGACATCGCCTGAGCCCCATCAGAGTGATCTGTCCTGCCAAATACAGGCTTATAGTGGATTTCTGGGAACAATATGGGCTCAGACACTTTTCCCTCGCTCGTTATCCATAATTACAACATGTGAAATGTATCCTTTGAACGGGTAATTAAGAGGGATGTCCTGCTAATTTCCCAATTGCCTGTCCAAACATCTGCTTCAGCACCAAAACATGTCATTTTGTTTAGTGGTTTGTTTCATATGGAGCAGCAAACAGCAGCCACATTCCAGGCATGAGGAGCCTCCATATATGGCTTCATAGGCACCACAGGACCAAACATCCGGCCTAATGCGCAACCGTAAAAACAATGACAGGCACTGCTAAAAAAAAAGTCCAGTAAAATAAAACGACAATTACAAGCTTAGTTAGATAATAGCCACACACAGGTGTTCTGAGGGACAACAGTCCTGGATCCGTATGGGAAATCCCAGCGCTGCAAAGGCAAATAGCAGGCTACAAGGGGAGTGGTGAAAAATTCTAGGCCCAACCAGTAAGGCCCGATTCACGCTGGCATGAATGAAAAACTGATCAGTGTAAAAACTGATCCATGACACTAATCACTGACCACCAACAGTATATGTATTGCAGGAAATTTGTGTGAGCAGAGCTGAATAACTACCTCTGTATTTCCACAGATATGCACTATTGGTGGGCCTGGGGGACCTGGGTTGGGAAATGCTGATCTAGAGCAAGGAAACTTTTATGTTATTTCACATATTCATCTAAAAATTATGATATACTCAACATACAAAAGGAAGAAAAAAAAAGGAAGAAAAAAAAGGGGGGGGGGGGGGGGGGGCGACAAACGCAATCCGGTCACCGAAACACTGCTCTGCTGAAGTGATCCTCACCTTCTCTTTAACCCTCCCCTATCTATGCCTAACCCTAACCCCCCCCCCTCCACACACACACCCCTCCCTATCGCTAACCAGCCCCTATCTATGCCCCTTTCCCTCCCCTATCAATGCATAATGCTAACCACCACCTACCCCTAACCAGCCCCTATCTATGCCTAACCATAACACACACACACACACACACACACACACACACACACCTCCCTAACCAGCACGTATCTATGCCCCTTTCCCTCCCCTATCAATGCATAATGCTAACCACCCCACACCTTTCCCTAACCAGCCCCTATCTATGCCTAACCATAACACACAAACACACACACCCCTCCCTATCGCTAACCAGTCCCCTATCTATGCCCCTTTCCCTCCCCTATCAATGCATAATGCTAACTAACACCTACCCCTAACCAGCCCCTATCTATGCCTAACCATAACACACACACACACACCTCCCTAACTAGCCCGTATCTATGCCCCTTTCCCTCCCCTATCAATGCATGCTAACCACCCCACACCTTTCCCTAACCAGCCCCCATCTATGCCTAACCATAACACACAAACACACACACCCCTCCCTATCGCTAACCAGCCCCTATCTATGCCCCTTTCCCTCCCCTATCAATGCATAATGCTAACTACCCCACACCTTTCCCTAACCAGCCCCTATCTATGCCTAACCATAACACACACACACCTCCCTAACCAGCCCCTATCTATGCCTAACCATAACACACACACACACTTCCCTAACCAGCCCCTATCTATGCCTAACCATAACACACACACACACCTCCCTAACCAGCCCGTGTCTATGCCCCTTTCCCTCCCCTATCAATGCATAATGCTAACCACCCCACACCTTTCCCTAACCAGCCCCTATCTATGCCTAACCATAACACACAAACACACACACCCCTCCCTATCGCTAACCAGCCCCTATCTATGCATAATGCTAACCACCCCACACCTTTCCCTAACCAGCCCCTATCTATGCCTAACCATAACACACAAACACACACACCCCTCCCTATCGCTAACCAGCCCCTATCTATGCCCCTTTCCCTCCCCTATCAATGCATAATGCTAACCACCCCACACCTTTCCCTAACCAGCCCCTATCTATGCCTAACCATAACACACACACCTCCCTAACCAGCCCCCATCTATGCCTAACCATAACACACAAACACACACACCCCTCCCTATCGCTAACCAGCCCCTATCTATGCCCCTTTCCCTCCCCTATCAATGCATAATGCTAACCACCACCTACCCCTAACCAGCCCCTATCTACGCCTAACCATAACACACACACACACCTCCCTAACCAGCCCCTATCTATGCCTAACCATAACACACACACCTCCCTAACCATCCCCTATCTATGCCTAACCATAACACACACACACACCTCCCTATCCAGCCCCTATCTATGCCTAACTCTTTCCCTCCCCTATCAATGCATAACGCCAACCACCCCACAAATACCCCTAACCAGCCCCTATCTATGCCTAACACTAACCATCCCCTATCAATGCCCTATCGACCACCCCGCACCTACCCAGCCCCTATCTATGCCTAACTCGAACCGTCCCCTATCATACCTCACAACTTTTTGAGATGAGAAAGAGGGACACTTAAGCCACGCCCCTGTCACACCCCTGATAACGCCCCCGCCATGCCCCTAGTCATGCATGCCATAAAGATCTCATAAGAAAAATATGTTTTATAATTCAAACCATACTGGTCCTTTCTATCCTGGTTCATTTTCCTTCATAGTAACATTTTAAAATTAGTAATATATCAATTTAAAGGATGGGAATAAAGTTTAGCGTCACACATTTTTTTAGTAGAGAAATATATATATTTATATAGAAAGAGTGACAAAGTCCTGAAAGAGGGACAAATGAGGAGGAAAGAGGGTTAAATGAGGAGGAAAGAGGGACAAATGAGGAGGAAGGAGGGACAAATGAGGAGGAAAGAGGGACAAATGAGGAGGAAAGAGGGACAAATGAGGAGGAAAGAGGGACAGGGCTCCCAAAGAGGGACAGTTGGGAGCTATGCCCCATCAATGCATAACGCTAACCACCTCCACCTGCGCCTAACACTAACTCTCCTAACACTAACCCCATCTATATGTAACACTAACTGGTGTCACCATAGGCACCCAAGTGAAACACTGCTATAATGGTAAATATGGGAGCTGGAGTCACCTGATAAAATATCCTGCTATTTATAGCCACTTTTTTTAATAGGGGGCGGTGCCAGCACGTGCTATTTAAATAGGGCAACAAATTTATAGGCACCTATGGCGGCGCAGATTTACTCGGCACGCTCTGCGCGCACATTTGTGACCCCCACAATACCTTGCCTATGGACACATGGCTGGTGCACACACCATGCTTTCTTTACAATATACTGCAGGAGGCCTGAAGAGACTTCATGATGCTGCTGTTGGGGCTGGCAATTTTGAGAAAACACAGACATTTTAAAATTTGGAGAGGTTATTGTATTACGGGGTATGGAACATTGAGAAAACAGACAGCAAAAATAATCCCAGCCACCACTTCAGCCCCACTCTGCAAATCCACACCTGCTACTGCGCTCACGGAGTTTGCCTCTACTAAAGATATGTGCGCTGTGCTCCCATCAGTGCCTAGTGCTGAATGGCTTGCATGGCTGGGGGGTACTAGCCTTACTTCCGCATGTTACACAGGGACCCGCAGCACCACAATAACCAGCTCAAGTCGAAGCTCTTAATAATGAAGCAATAGGTTGGAAAAAGGAATCTCCTCCCCCAGCACTGTCTATAAAATCCCAGAGTCAGCACCATGGAGAGCACTTATGAGATGTGTAATAAGGGAAATATGGATGCTGCCATGGCAGACCCCAGAGACATAATTCTCGACCTATACTGCTTCCTAAATGTCTACCCTAAAATGTGCAGATAAATAAAGTTAAAGTAGGGATCATCCTCTAAGGAAAAGGATGAGGCTTTAGTGCCCAGTCTTACCTTAATTTGTAATCCACTGCACAACTGGTCAGACGCTAGAGAGAAGGACATATCACTTAGCTCATTTTCTATTTATTTTTTTTACATTATCTAGGGCAGTGCTGGCAAACCTATGGCATTGCTCTGTGGGCACACTTGCAGTCATCCTAGCCAGTGTGGAGGCTACCTATCCTGGGCGACCACCTACACTGGAGAACCCTCTTGCTAGCTATACTGAGGGCCCCATAATGAGGAAATACCTAGGGCTTCTCTTTACTGGTGGTAACTGACTACATATACTGGGGCGGCTACGTCTAGCTACCTTTAGGCCCCATTCACACTTGCGGTTCGAGTCCGCAAGTGTCCGGGGGGGTCCGGGTCCGGTGGCCGCAAAGAGACCGTACGGGTCTCTGCGGTGGCCACGAGGCGGCACAAGTTGAGGATCCGGATTGTATCAGTTCCGGCTACAATAAAGTAGCCGGAACTAGATACATTGCAGTGCCAGAAAGGCACTGCAAGCATGGGGGATACCGGCGTGTAGTCCGGGCCCCCCAAGTGGCATAGGACCGGTGCTGGAAGCATCCGGTCCTATTGCCAGTGTGATGAGAAACATCCATTTCTCATTCCACAGCATGGGCCGCATGTTCGGGTCAGGATCCGGCCCGGGTCCGCAGCCGCACCGGGACGGACTGAAAAATAGGTGCATGTTGGAAAAAAAGCCGGACCGTCCCGGAGCTGCGTTCCCGGATCGGATCCGGACGGCGCACGAGTGTGAATGGATACATTGATTAACAATGTATCCGTTCACCATCCGCTGTGTACGGAGCATTCCGGGTCCGGGGAAGCCAGACCTGGAACGCTAATGTGAACCGGGCCTTACAGCAGTTTTCAGGTAAATTTACTGAGTTGGCCCTCTGCAGTAAATAAGTGGGTTTTGGGTTGCGGTTTGGGCACTTGGTCCCTAAAGCTGGTAATACATCAAGTTTTTTTTGGCAGATTTACTTTTAGATCATTTTTCCAATCGATTTTCTGATCGATTTACATTCACTTCCAAGAGAAAAATCGATCAGAAAAATGATCGAAATCAGATCAGACCTGTCGGAAATTACGTTTCCACATCCAGCAAAACCTTGCACAAAATTACCCAAGTGGAAAACATGAATTTAAGTGGAAGTGGTGCAGGTTGTGATAAGCTGACAAACAGCTGCTGTCAGAATGCTTTCAGTGCGTCCTGAAACAGCTCTTTGTAACAAAAAGTAAATAAAGACGGGAACGCCACCATCTACTTTACACAGCCCTGCTAATATTCTATCTTTTCCAATTTACTTACTTGGACCAGGTACAAAAACTATTACAGTCAGGGCATTTGCTTAACACCTCAAGAAAACACAAATCCTACCAGGTTTGCCATAGTTTTAAAACATGGTTCAAAGCGAGAGGCTTGGGCCAACCTAGGCAGAACTGCCTGCCAGGAAACGGATACTGTTTAAAAGGAAATAAAAATGGCAGCTTCCAAGTCCCTCTCAGTTTAAACCGCATTCAATGCTACTTTATTGGTACCAAAGCTAATTTAACATATAGTGCAGGTCGGCCACTTACGGATGACGGAGGCCACTGTGCTCATTGGGACCTTCAAAGCAGCAGAATTTTTTATGTAACCTTCCCCAGATTTGTGCCTGAAGACAATCCTGTCTCTGTGGTCTACAGACAATTCCTTTGAATTCATGCTTGGTTTGTGCTCTGACATGAACTGTCAACTGTGGCACCTTAACCACTTTACCCCCCGCGGTACGGATTTCTCTGTCCCTTTTTCCACCCTTATAAAACCAAGGGATGAAGAAATCCGTACCTCCCGCACGCCGCGGCCCGCTGATCAACGAACGGGAAAATCCATTCTCGTTCGTTGATCTAAGCCCCCGCAATGATCTGCTGCTTCTATAAGAAACAGCGTGATCATTGTGATTTTCCCAGCCTCATATTACAAGTCGCATTAACACAAACTCACTCTTGTGGCCAAATAGTAAAACTACACCCTAAAGCATTTGACATATACAAATACATTAGTTTTACACATTAAATTAACTCATTACCTCCCACACTCCCCAATTATTATTTTTTTGTAATAAAAAAAAAAAAAAAATACCAAAAAAAAAACAAATAGTTACCTTAGGGACTGAACTTTTTAAATATTTATGTCAAGAGGGTATAACACTGTTACTTTATAAACTATGGGCTTGTAATTAGGGATGGATGCAAAGCTGAAAAAAAATGCACCTTTATTTCCAAATAAAATATTGGCGTAAAACATTGTGATAGGGACATAATTTAAACGGTTTTATGACCGGGACAAATTAGCAAATACATTTCATGGGTTTTAATTACAGTAGCGTGCATTATTTAAAACCTATAATGGCCGAAAACTGAAACAATGATTTTTTTCCCACATTTTTTCCTCTTTTCCCATTAAAACACATTTAGAATAAAATAATTCTTGGCATAATGTCCCACCTAAAGAAAGCCTGATTGGTGGAAAAAAAACAAGATATAGTTCATTTCATTGCGATAAGTAATAATAAAGTTATAGACGAATGAATGGAAGGAGCGCTGAAAGGTGAAAATTGCTCTGGTGTTTCAGGGGTAAAACCCCCTCAGTGGTGAAGTGGTTAAGGGTACTTTCACATTAGGACGTTGCGGTTTGATGCAACGTTAAAGTTGCACCGCAAAGTAACAACGCAACACGGCCAAAAAGTGATCAGTGTTGCCAACCGTCAGTAAATTTAATGACTGTCAGTAAAAAAAGTCAACAAATCTGGGCTGTCAGTAAAGTCCATGAAAAAATTTGTGGTGTCAGTAAAAAAAAAAACCCTCTCTCTTTCCCAGAAGATCACAGCGCTTACCGCTTATCAGTTCACGTATCACTCTGGAATGTACACTGCTTCAGCTAAAGGTGGCCATACATCTGTAGACTTGGCGGCCGATCAACCATCAGATAAGACAGTTATTGATATTATATTTATTAATTGGTGCCACCAAGAGCATGCCTAGTTGACAATTAAACCAATTTCGGGCCGAAATTTGTTGCATGTATCGATCGCATGTATCAATCGGACTTGCTGGAAAATCTCAGGTTGGCATGCTCAATCAGGCGTGCAGTGGTAAGGGCTGCGATAATCGAGAAAAATGTGACAGAAACCCCCAGTTGCATCCCCCAAATGTAAATATATCAAAGTCCCCTCCCCCCCCAGATGTCGTGCATTAATACTTCACCTGTCCGGTGTCCGCCACTGCACTCTTCTTCCTACTTCGAGTACGTGGTTGCCGGTGTATTGCACGTAGGGTGCATGTGTGATATCTTTCATTTAATTTCAATAATAGTAGAGGTCAGTAAAAAAAACTGTTCTGTCAGTAAATTTTTTGCGCTTTGTCAATAAAAATGTATTTCTGAGGTTGGCAACACTGAACAGGATGCACCTGAGCTCAATTTTGAGCTTCATGGCAAAGGCTGTGAACACGTGTGCATTTTTTGTTTTATTTTTAATAAATTTGCCAGAACCTCAAGTAAACTTTTTTCACGTTGACATTATGGAGTATTGTGTGTAGAAATCTGTGGAAAAAAATGAATTTAATCCATTCTGGAATAAGGCTGTAACAGTAAAATGTGAAAAAAGTTATACTTTCCGGATGCACTGTAAAGATTTGATGCATAGAGATATCCCCTTTATAGGTTTTATAAATATAGCGTTGGCCTTTTTACCTGTCCTTGATAAATAGGTCCCTAAGTTTTTACTAAAGCAGCCATTCCCCTGATTTGTGCAGGACACATATTTCATGACAGCGAAGTCAAATCTATTCACTTGATCACCAGCACTGGAACCTGCATGAAGAATTTTACTATAGACATGCCTGTGTCTATAAGAGCCTAATCTAGCAGGTATTTCACCTCTGCGCTGAGTGCCTTTCAGTACTTGCCCTGTGATAGGGGCAGCGCTCTGCACACAATCTCCCCTCTACTCCTGCCTGAGGCCAGTGGCTGCAGCTGTGACTAGACTGTTTGCTGTACTGTGGGTCCCCATTTAGATATATAATAGGATGATAATATATTAAGCATTATAATGATTCCCTTGGCCTCTTCCATCCCCTCTCCCCCTGCAAACATTCCCTTGCTCCCAACTTCGACCCTGGGAACATTGCAGGCACAGACTTAGGTCAATAAGAAACACTGGCCGGCACAATAGGCCTCGCCTCAAACAGTGCTGTTGACAGACACCAGCACAAAGCAAGTGAATAGAGTCCCCCTCAGTTCTCACACAGAGCGAAGAATGAGTCAGTGTACTGCCGCTACGCTGCCCTGTTTGTACAGTGTATACAGCTTTTGTCCTCCGTCACTGTTTCCAGCTCAATGGGGGCAAGAGAGCCGGGGAAGTGCAGGCGGAAGAATGACTCTCCTCCTCACTCCTGTACTGTGTGGCATCGCCACCGGCTCAAAGCAACGCCTCCGTCCAAAGAGACTTCGTGGTAAAGGTTTATTGCTGGTCGCTGAAGCAGATAAATCACAGGCAAAAAGGCAGAGAAGGAAGCCAGGCACATCACTAGCTGAGAGATACTGCCCAGCCTTCAACTGTCCTGTTATAAAGATGTAAATCACTGCAGGATTTCCCAGAGAGGGATCCAGGGGCTGCCGGCCACACACACACGTTAGATCACAGTACTCCATACATATTCATCCATTCCTCGTGATGCTGCCTCACATGAGCCTGTGTTTAGGTGGAAGCAAAGCGATCTTCTGGAATAGATAACATTCTCATTCAGCCAACTCACCCACTCTGAGGTCTGACCTGCTCACTCCTGCTTGCCTCCTATCCTCCATTCATTGACCTTTACCAAAGTGCCAAAAATACTGATTATATTACCAAACAGAACACAGAATGCATCTGCACAAGGTAAATCAACAACACACAGTGTAACCATCAGACAGCCAAATGTAATCTCTATTCTGAAGCACAAGTATTTTACCTGTCATATGTGCAGATCACCAACAAATCTTGCATGAATCACTGCAGATTTACATAAACAGAAGGGAATATGTGCAACCGCTTCTGACCAATTGTACCTCTTTGGGCCCTTTTACACTGGGGCGATTTTCTGCAGCGTTCCCCATCGATCGATCACTTTCAACATGTCCGATATGCTTCTGATTGATTAAGGGATTGATTTTGTGCAGCATTGTTCTCAATCTCCTGAACTCTCTCCATGCCCTTTATCCACTCCCCTTTTCCCCCTTAAAAAGAAACTCTGACCAAAAATTGAACTTTATCCCAATCAGTAGCGGAGACCCCCTTTTACATGAGAAATCTATTCCTTTTCACAAACAGACCATCAGGGGGCGCTGTATGATTGATATTGTGGTGAAACCCCTCCCACAAGAAACCCCTCCCATAAGAAAAGTTCGAACTTTTTTTTGGCAGTTTCCTGTCTGTGAACCTTTTTGCATTGTGGAAAATAGCCGTTATAGCTGTTTCCAACTGCCAAAAACCATGCAGCATCTACATCACCTGCCAACACTAAAATGTTCACTGGAGTTCCCCTTTATGGTCGCGATCCCTGGCTGATATTACTGATGGACTGTATGACACAGTAATTCCCAACCTCTTCTGCGACACATTCATGTAGCCCTGCTCTAACTATGAGCAGCAAGGTTGGAGATAGAGTGCTGCGCTGTAGAGTGACAATGATGGAATGCACGGAGCCGGCGAGTGAGCTGCCGCCAGCACCGGAGGCACCTATGCTTGGCTACCTATACTGAGGGCACCTACACTTTACTTCCTATACTAGGAGAACCTATGCCTTGCTGCCCATACTGAGGGCACCTACACCTGACTTCCTATAATGGGGGCACCTATAGCTGACTACCTATACTGAGGGCATCTACACCTGGCTGCCAATGCGGAGTGCACCTACACCTGGATAACTATACAGGGGGCACCTAGGCCTGGCGACCTATACTGAGGGCACCTATAGCTGGCTACCTGAACTAGGGGCACCTAGACCTGGCTACCTATACTGGGGGCACCTATACTTGGCTACCTATACTGAGGGCATCTACACCTAACTTCCTATACTGGGGGCACCTATGCCTGGCTACATATACTGAGGGCACCTACACCTGACTTCCTACACTCGGGCACCTATAGCTGGCTACCTATACTGAGGGTACCTACACCTGACTTCTTATACTGGGGGCACCTATACCTAGCTACCTACCTACACTGAGTCTGAGGGCATTCCTTTGGGGGAGTCGCAACATGGCTATAACGCATGGTGCAAACGGTCAGTGCCGTGTGATCATTTCAAATCGGGGGGGGGGGGGGACCCTGACTGCACCAATGATGTATCTTGCCACTAGGGTTGTCGCAATATACCGGTATCGCGATATGTCGCGGTTTCAATGTGCATGGTTATACCATGCACATTGTAAAAATACTGTTTTTTTCCGCTTTCGCCGGCCGTCACCACTCAGCGAGTCATTCCCGCCCAGCGTCTCTGCACTCTAAGTGAATGAAGCACTTAGGACTGAGGACTTGGCTGCTGAAAAGTGAGTATTTGTCCCCTGACTCCCCTCTCCCTCCTTCTGGCTCTCCACCGAATTATAGCTACACCTATCCCTATGCTGCGCCACCTACCACTGGCTACGCCTATCCCTGGCTACCTATGCTGCGGCCACCAGGCATGGGCGCAAATTTGGCTTCGGGTGAGTCCGGATAGTTCTATCCGGATCTCACCCAGTAATGCTGTGCGGTGTGGGCGGGGAGGTCAAGCTTACCTGTCTGACGTCTTCTTAGGTATGTCCCTCGGCGCCTCCCACGATGCGCTCCAAGTGGCGGTCACGTGAGTACAAACACTTCCTCCTTCGGAGGAAGTGTTTGTAATC
>NC_090650.1:369408280-369515220 GCF_040937935.1 Hyperolius riggenbachi
TGCCACCCGTCCAAAAAAGCAAGATGTCGTCAATGTACCTGTGCCAGGCCAAATCGTGGCACAGGTACATTGCCAGGCCCTCATCGGAAAACAGCTCCCTCTCCCACGCCCCCAGGTACAGGTTGGCATACGACGGAGCACACGTGGTGCCCATCGCTGCCCCCTGCACCTGGAGGTAGTGGGTGTCCTCAAACAAAAAAATATTGTTTCTTAAAATGAAATCTAGAAGGGTCAACAGAAACATTATGTGCAGTATTCTGTATTCCCAACTCCCCCAAAAAGATCCTAACAGCCTCCACACCTAAATCGTGTGGTATACTTGAATAGAGGGCCTCCACGTCCAGAGTCACAAGCAACACACCAGGGGGAAGCTGAAGATTTTCCAAGATCTGCAATAAGTATGATGAATCTCGAACATATGATGGTAATGCACAAACGTGCGGCTGAAGATGTCTGTCTATATATGCGCTTGCCCGTTCAGTAAGGGATCCTCTACCCGATACAATCGGGCGCCCCGGGGGTTTATATATATATATATATATATATATATATATATATATATATATATATATATATATATATATATATATATATATATATATATATATATATATATATATATATATATATATATATATATATATATATATATATATATATATATATATATATATATATATATATATATATATATATATACACACATATACACACACACACACACACACACACACACACACACACACACATATATATATATATATATATATATATATATATATATATATATATATATATATATATATATATATATATATATATATATATATATATATATATATATATATATTTTATGTAAATGAGTAAAATAACTGGAAAGCAATTCAAATCGAGCGATGTCTGGTCACTTCAAGCACATAATTAGCAGCAATGCTCCCTCTAGGGGGCACAAGGATGAAGGACATGAGCAAGCAGTGAATTCTGTGGCAATATTATGGGTTACAGTAAAGGGTATTGTTCCTAAAACCTTGCAATAATAGCCATTCAGAAGCCTAGCACTAGCCAATGAAATGGAGCAATTCCTTCTCTAATCATATCGTTTTAGAAAGAAAAAAGTAATAATGTATTTAGAGCTAAAATATAATATCTATTATGGATACTCCACAATCTCTTGAAAAAGTAACAGTAATGAAAGTCTAGCAATATGAAACAAAGCAAGTCATAGCGGCATTCTACTATGACATTGCAGAAACACTGTGGAAGATTTCTGCCGGAAGGGGGCTGGACTCTGCGCTAGTGAAGACAATGAAAGTTCAGCAACAATCATAGTACAGTAGAATCCCTTTAAAGTAAAATCCAAGGGATCCGGGCAGTTTGTTTACTATATCAGAAGTTTACTATATCAGACTGTCATATATTGTGTATTCATACAAATACATGGTCAGGGCCTGGGGACGGAATTTCCTATAGCCAGAGGTTTACTATATCGGAGTTTGCTATAACAGGATTCTACTGTAATAGGTTAGCATTTAATGAGCAAGGTTGGTGGATAGGATAAGGAGAGGTTAGTTTTATTGGAGAAGCCTCAGGAATGGGGACTACCAAGGCCCCTTTTAAACATACCGTGTTATGTCACAGTGGAGTACTCTCTTTGGTCACAAGGGCAATGGATATCTATGGAGACTTTCATACTTGCGCAATGAGAGGTGCTGTGCCAGAAGTAAGCAAATCACAGCAATCCCGTGCGTTACCGCATGATCCATGCCTAGCGCACAGGTTATGCAGTTATGCAGGCAAGTTTATGGAGACGCACTAAGTGTAAAAGACAGAGCGCAGTGCGACACGGCATGCACCATACGGAAATCCTGGTGATGTATTTCCTGTCTAGCAAGAAGTGTGTCACGCTGAACAGGGGCGGGCCTATGCATATAGCTTTGCCCTTGCGCACCGCCTTGGTGTGCTAATCGATGGGGAATTGAACTTCAGAAACCATATCTCAGCTGTAGTAAAATATTCCTACTTTCAAAAATAAGTTGCAAAACTTAAACATTTCATTCCCCCAGAGGATCTTCCAACTCTAGTCAATGCCTTCATCACATCACAGCTGGACTACTGCAATGCCCTCTATGCAGGCCTTTCAAACTCTGACCTGCACTGCCTGCAAATAGTACAGAGTGCTGCTGCCAAATTGCTAACAATCCAGCCTCGCCACTGTCACATTACACCGATCCTTCGGTCACTGCACCAGCTACCAGTAGAATGGAGAATACTCTTCAAGATTGAACTGTTGACATTCAAATCCCTACACACTATGGGCCCTGGATACATGAAGGAATTGCTGAAACTGCACCGCACCTCTCCCAACTTTAAATCAGCAGGTTCCATAAACTTGGTTCACTCCCAGAGTTCACCTCAAAATCTTTAAAGAAAACCTGAACTGAAAATTAAAAGTCAAAATAAACATACACAAGTCATACTTGCCTCCTGTGTAGTCTACTCCTCAATCTCTTTCTCCTCTCCCGCGTCCTGTTTGTCTACTGTGATCAATGGAATTCTATGTCCATTTTGAAAATGGCCATTACCCATAACAGCTTCCTGGTCAGCACACTTTTAAACTGTAACATCGCCCACTTGAGCCATAGGGAAACATAG
This sequence comes from Hyperolius riggenbachi, assembly GCF_040937935.1. NCBI lineage: Eukaryota > Metazoa > Chordata > Amphibia > Anura > Hyperoliidae > Hyperolius > Hyperolius riggenbachi. The sequence goes on from NC_090650.1 coordinate 369,410,933, forward strand.
ACATTACTTGGTACATCATTTGTCCTCTCAGCTATAACTGACAGCAACTGATCTATAACTGACAGCAACTGATATATTTTAGTTCTGACAAAATGTTGTCAGAACTGGAAGGGATCATTGTCAGAAGAAAATGGTGAGCTTCTGAGATGAACTGATGGCATGGTAACTATGTAATGTTCATTTGAAGTTACCTAATGTGTTTATTTTAAATAATTTTACTCAGTACAGGTTCCCTTTAAAGCCAGAGCTTTCTGTCATGATACCCCTAACCTTTGGAACTCCCTACCACACCCAGTACAGACAGCCTCATCCCTGGATTTATTAAAAAAAACAGACTGAAAAGCCACCTGTTTAGCCTGGTACTTGCGGACTTGCAGAATTGTTCCTCTGAACAACAGTTTACCAATCAACCAAATAATGGTTTGAGCCATGCTTACGCGCTTTGAGTCCTACCAGAGAAAAACAAATGTTTAATGTTATTCAAAATAGGTATTTTGTAATTGTATTTGCAACTATATATCACCTTTACTGTTTGACTGAAGCTTACTTCAGTAAAGTAGCAGGTTTAGAAGTTTAGTAGAGAACGCAGATTCTACAAGATATCCTCCCAGTTTCTTTGCCAGTTCAGTAGTTCCACAATAGGTGCAGTTAAAACAGCAAACTGAAAGAATCTGTGTGACATTTATTGATCTACACAAGCGGTAAAGCTGGCTTCTTACAAGCACAAGCAGAGATCTTGTGTGTGCTGCCCAGCGGGAGGTAGAATACATTACAAAGAGCAGAAAGACTCCCTGCCAGGAAACCCTCCACAGCTATGTCACTCCCATGTCAACATCCATTACATGAGTGGGATATCTTTATCCAGCGCTCCACACAGGTGTGCAGAAGCGCTTAGGAAAACTGAGGCTAAGCATGAGGAGAGCTGCTTGATAGAGACATGTCAGGTCACAGGTGTATACACCTAGGGAGACCCTACAAATGCACCCCATTCAATGCAGCACAAAGCATCTAATCCGGCATAAAACAGTCACACGAGTTCAGGGCTGTCAACCTCAGTGATGCCTATTCTGAGCAGAAACCATGTTTTCCAGAAGCATTTCTCTTACGGGATTATCAGACAAAGCCTCTAAGAATATTCACACATGCCTTGTACTTGAGGGAAATATCTTCCTACACACAGACTTCCTCTAAGTGATCCCACTGAAGGGTCATTATAGCTAAAACATATGTTGGCGCTCATAAACGTACGCTAAAATGCAACTCAAGCCAAAACATTTTTCCATTTTTTCCACCAGTTTTTGGACCCTTGTCCAAGCATTTATTGTAAACCATGCCCACTACCTCCCACCTCACTACGTTTATTTCCTCGGCCAACTGTCACCATCACACTAGTCATTTTCAAGACTTGCAAATACCTTATTACCGGATGTGGACCTCAAATCTGCTGTGGTGCCATTTGGTGGAATAAAACTGTGTTTTTTCTGCATAAGGACTTATGTTATCTATGTGCGCTATCATAATATTACATATTGGACTTATTTTGTGTTGTTTGAAGCACACCACTGGGACTGTTACCGTGTGGGATGTTGTGGTGTTTTGTTGTATGGTGTACTGTACTATGTTATAAAATAGTGTGGTATTTTGTCATAAGGTATAGTATTGTCTGGTGTTATCGTGTAGAATGATGTGGAGCTTTCTGCTATGGTGCTATGTAACATGTTATAGTATGGTGTGCTATAGTATGCCATGGTATTTTGTGGTATGGTATAGTGTAATAGTATGGTATAGTATGGTGTGTTTTGTGGTGTTGATGGTATACAGTGTGGTTTAGTGTGTTATCGTGTGGTGTTTTGTCGTACGGTGTAATGTTCTATAGTATGGCGTGGTGTTTTGTGGTATGATATAGCGGGTTTGGTGTAGACCTGGTTCACACTGCAAGAGCTTATTTTAAGCGCTAGTGATCTGAAAAGCTCTTGCTAATGCAATGCTATGGGTGATTTATTTTATAAAAGCATAGCCTCACGTGAGAGAACACACATAGCGTTAAATTAGCAAGAACTTTAAAAATCACATGTGTAATGTGGTGTATTATTGTGTGGTATGGTGTGATGATTTGTGGTATGGTGTAACGTGTTATAGTATGTAGTAGGTGTAGTGTCGCAAGTTATTGTATCGCGTGGTGTTTTGTGGTATGGTGTAATGTGGTTTATTATTGTGTGGGATGGTGTGATGATTTGTGGTATGGTGTAATGTGTTATAGTATGTAGTAGGTGTAGTGTCGTGAGTTATAGTATCGCGTGGCGTTTTGTGGCATGGTGTAATGTGGTGTATTATTGTGTGGTATGGTGTGATGATTTGTGGTATGGTGTAATGTGTTATAGTATGTAGTAGGTGTAGTGTCGCAAGTTATAGTATCGCGTGGCGTTTTGTGGTATAGTGTAATGTGGTTTATTATTGTGTGGTATGGTGTGATGATTTGTGGTATGGTGTAACATGTTATAGTATGTAGTAGGTGTAGTGTCGCAAGTTATAGTATCGCGTGGTGTTTTGTGGTATAGTGTAATGTGGTGTATTATTGTGTGGGATGGTGTGATGATTTGTGGTATGGTGTAATGTGGTGCATTATTGTGTGGGATGGTGTGATGATTTGTGGTATGGTGTAACGTGTTATAGTATGTAGTAGGTGTAGTGTCGTGAGTTATAGTAATCGCGTGGCGTTTTGTGGTGTAGTGTAATGTGGTGTATTATTGTGTGGGATGGTGTGATGATTTGTGGTATGGTGTAACGTGTTATAGTATGTAGTAGGTGTAGTGTCGTGAGTTATAGTATCGCGTGGCGTTTTGTGGTGTAGTGTAATGTGGTGTATTATTGTGTGGGATGGTGTGATGATTTGTGATATGGTGTAACATGTATGTAGTAGGTGTAGTGTCGTGAGTTATAGTATCGCGTGGCGTTTTGTGGTATAGTGTAATGTGGTGTATTATTGTGTGGGATGGTTTGAAGATTTGTGGTATGGTGTAACGTGTTATAGTATGTAGTAGGTGTAGTGTCGTGAGTTATAGTATCGCGTGGCGTTTTGTGGTATAGTGTAATGTGGTGTATTATTGGATGGTGTGATGATTTGTGGTATGGTGTAACATGTTAAAGTATGTAGTAGGTGTAGTGTCTTGAGTTATAGTATCGCATGGCGTTTTGTGGTATAGTGTAATGTGGTGTATTTTTGGATGGTGTGATGATTTGTGGTATGGTGTAATGTGTTATACTGCGGTGTGCTATTTTGTGTGTCATCATGTGGGATAGTGTGGGGTTTTGAGGTATGGTGTGATATGAAATAGTATGTAGTAGGTGTAGTGTGGGGTGTAATAGTATGGCGTGGTATTTTGTGGTATGGTATAGTGTGGTGTGTTATCGTGTGAGATAGATGAATTGGTTGTGTAGTATGGGTAATTACTAGAACATTAGTAGCAAAGAAAATAATCTAATTTTATTTTGAGTTATATAGTTTTTATTTTATAACACTGCATCATTCTCTAATATTTGCAGTTTACACACTACTACACTACTACTTCTAAATGATTTTACAGAGCTGGCAAGTGAACTATTGACCCATCCTCTGCAGAGAAAAAGAAAATACCGGTACACTGTCTGAAAGTTGAGATAACAAGCTTCAGAAGACAGAGATGTGACTTTGAAAGTCGTGGAGCTCAATGGCTCTTTTGCATAGATAACAACTGGAGTTTCTTAACTACTACACACACAAATCATATCATCATTTTCTTTCATGTCAGTGTCTCTTTAAATACTTTTCTCCCTCCGAGTCGCAGCATATCGGGAACCCTAAATTACCCATGGGCGGGCCGTGGGCCTACAGCATTGCTGCTATAGTGACGTCCAACTCAGGCGGTACATGGCCAGTGCACTGCGCGAGATAACCTGCTTCGGGTGTGTATAGTATCGTGTATTGTTGTGTGTGGTAGTGTAGTGTGGTGTATTCTAGTATGGAATAGTAGCATTCTGATATGGTATAGTGCAGTACTATATGCATGGAAATGTTCACTAACAATAAATGCCACGTATTTGTACTACAAGCATTTTCAGCTGAAAAGCCCCGGCACAAATACAGGACTGGAGCTGTGCAGAGATCACATACTAGAATGAGGAGATTAACAGCTACTGCATAGTAAAGTTGGTGGCAATATTTAGCTATGGAAATGAATACACGCAGATTGGAAGCCAATGTTTTGCTGCAGACGGGATAATGCTTACACTAAGTAACCCGCGTTACAGGATCCTCCGCTGGGAGCCCTAATACCACTTTTTAAACCCCATAAATATCTCTCACCCTTCAATATAATGTGTGGCTGCACAAAGCAACGCCAAGCAGTCCACAGGAGACCCAGGCGAGTAGCAGCAGGGTGGAAGGAGTTAACCCGTTCTGTACAGCAGAGGCATTAGCAGGAATTGCAGAAGAGAAGTGAGGCTGCAGACACAGCGGCTCCATCTATATTGTTTCAGAAAAGTCGAGGCAGAGTGAATTATAAAGTGTTGTACAATGTGAGAAATGTCTGTGCTCTCTTCACAGAGAGACAGAAAACAGGCACAAGGCAATAACTGAGACCAACAGTGGAATGAAACCACGCATTGACTGATGGCTTGTGGTAATTACTGATGAACAGCTGCTGTGCATGTGCTGTAGTTGCGGCAATCACTGATGGACTGCCGCTGTGCATGCGCTACAGTTGTGGCTTGTGGTAATCACTGATGGACTGCTGCTGTGCATGTGCTGCAGTTGTGGTGTGTGGTACTCACGGATGGACTGCCACTGTGCATGCGCTGTAGTTGTGGCAATCACTGATGGACTGCCGCTGTGCATGCACTGCTGTTGTGGTGTGTGGTAATCACTGATGGACTGCTGTGCATGTACTGCAGTTGCGGCTTGTGGTAATCTTTGATGGACTGCCGCTGTGCATATGCTGCAGTTGTGGTGTGTGGTAATCACTGATGGACTGCTGCTGTGCAAGTACTGCAGTTGTGGCTTTTGGTAATCACTGATGGACTGCTGCGCATGTGCTGCAGTTGTGGCGTGTGGTAATCACTGATGGACTGCTACTGTGCATGTGCTGCAGTTGTGGTGTGTGGTAATCACTGATGGACTGCTGCTGTGCATGTGTGCATGTGTTGCAGTTGTAGCTTGTGGTAATCACTGATGGACTGCTGCTGTGTATGTGCTGCAGTTGTGGTAATCACTGATGGACTGCTTCTGTGCATGCGTTGCAGTTGTGGCTTGTGGTAATCACGGATGGACTGCTTCTGTGCATGCGTTGCAGTTGTGGCTTGTGGTAATCACTGATGGACTGCTTCTGTGCATGCGTTGCAGTTGTGGCGTGTGGTAATCACTGATGGACTGCTGCTGTGCATGCGCTCTAGTTGTGGCAATCACTGATGGACTGCTTCTGTGCATGCGCTGCAGTTGTGGCTTGTGGTAATTACTGATTGACTGCTGCAATGCATGTGCTGCAGTTGTGTCTTGTGGTAATCACTGATGGACTGGAGCTGTGCATGTGAAGCAGTTGTGTCGTAATCACTAGAGGCGCCAGCAGGATAAAAAATGCCAATTAAAACCAAATAAAATGTGGGCGGCACTGGTGGATATGCCTCCCCTACAGAAATCAGTCAACCACTGTAGATGGTCAAGATGTAAATTTTTATTCAATTTCAAGCTCCCAAGAAAAACAATCTGCAACGCGTTTCACGGGACACAAGCCCGCTTCATCAGGCAAAACACATAAAAAGCAGGAGCAACTGAAAACAAAAGGAAATATAAAAAATAATAAAAACAGGGAAAAATGCATACAACAAGTGCAAAAAACAATGTGCAAAAAGCAATGACCCATCATGATCCAACATAGGACCACTAAGTTCAAGTTAACAACACAATCCGGCCGTATCATATTAGCTTCTAAGTAACCAAAGACACATATAAATAAAAAACGAATATAGCTGGTCAATTCTTTAACAATTATCGCTGGTATACTTTCTTTCATGTTATCAAATGAGTAATACTTCACATTTAATCCATCACTAAAATCGTTGGCAAATAAAGAAAATATTGTTTGGGCTAGGTTTATTACAAAGGCCAATTGTATATCCATATGCATGTACACATCCATATATATATACACACATACATGCATGCATATAGGGTGAAACATAGTATCTGTTATATAGCAGCTGGGGGGCTGCCATAAGCACGTTAGATGTAAGCTGTATTAAAAGCTGTATTAGGAGCAATGGGAGGCAGTGAAAAATAAAAAATGACTTACCCAGTAGTTGTCAGTACTAGCGTGGCGCCTCTGTCACGAACGGGCGGCACGCTAGCTTCTAAATGCCCTTACAATTGCGAGTGACAGCGGCAGCCACAAATGGGTGTGCACCGCCGTATGCGGAAGTGGGCGCTGACATCCGCCCACCCATAGGCTCCTGGCTCTGGGCGGATGTATGTCATCTCAGGGCATGTGCCTCAAGCGGCCATGTTTGTTAAGGGTGTTGTTCCGCATCAGGCGGAAAAAGACGTCACATGAGGGCTAGAGCCAGGAGCCTATGGGTGGGCGGATGTCAGCGTCCACTTCCGCATACGGCGGTGCACACCCATTTGTGGCTGCCGCTGTCACTCGCAATTGTAAGGGCATTTAGAAGCTAGCGTGCCGCCCGTTCGTGACAGAGGCGCCACGCTAGTACTGACAACTACTGGGTAAGTCATTTTTTATTTTTCACTGCCTCCCATTGCTCCTAATACAGCTTTTAATACAGCTTACATCTAACGTGCTTATGGCAGCCCCCCAGCTGCTATATAACAGATACTATGTTTCACCCTATATGCATGCATGTATGTGTGTATATATATATGGATGTGTACATGCATATGGATATACAATTGGCCTTTGTAATAAACCTAGCCCAAACAATATTTTCTTTATTTGCCAACGATTTTAGTGATGGATTAAATGTGAAGTATTACTCATTTGATAACATGAAAGAAAGTATACCAGCGATAATTGTTAAAGAATTGACCAGCTATATTCGTTTTTTATTTATATGTGTCTTTGGTTACTTAGAAGCTAATATGATACGGCCGGATTGTGTTGTTAACTTGAACTTAGTGGTCCTATGTTGGATCATGATGGGTCATTGCTTTTTGCACATTGTTTTTTGCACTTGTTGTATGCATTTTTCCCTGTTTTTATTATTTTTTATATTTCCTTTTGTTTTCAGTTGCTCCTGCTTTTTATGTGTTTTGCCTGATGAAGCGGGCTTGTGTCCCGTGAAACGCGTTGCAGATTGTTTTTCTTGGGAGCTTGAAATTGAATAAAAATTTACATCTTGACCATCTACAGTGGTTGACTGATTTCTGTAGGGGAGGCATATCCACCAGTGCCGCCCACATTTTATTTGGTTTTAATTGGCATTTTTTATCCTGCTGGCGCCTCTGTTTTCATTCATTACGCGATCATCCACCTGGTGGATAGGTGTGGACACCTTTTTCTTCTATACAGAGAGCGACTTTTTAGCCTGAGCGGGGACAGGCCTAATCTCCCCGACTGTGCTATAAGTGGTTGCCTGAACGCGGCAACCCACACTTGTGAGTATATCTCTACTCTTTTACTTTGACACCAACTGTTTATACTATATTACACTGTCGGGGGCTCTCGATTGTTCTTTTCTTCTCTCCCTACGTGTCGTAATCACTGATGGACTGCTGCTGTGCATGTGCTGCAGTGGTGGCGTGTGGTAGTTACTGATGGACTGTTGCTGTGCATGTGCAGCTGTTGTGGCATGTGGTAATCACTGATGGACTGCTGCTGTGCATGTGCTGCAGTTGTGGCGTGTGGTAGTTACTGATGGACTGCTGCTGTGTATGTGCTGTATTTGTGGCGTGTGGTAGTTACTGATGGATGGCTGCTGTGCATGTGCTGCTGTTGTGGTGTGTGGTAATCACTGATGGACTGCTGCTGTGCATGTGCTGCAGTTGTGGTAATCACTGATGGGCTGCCTATGTGCATGTGCTGCAGTTGTGGCGTGTGGTAATCACTGATGGACTGCTGCTGTGTATGTGCTGCTGTTGTGGCTTGTGGTAATCACTGATGGACTGCTGCTGTGCATGCACTGCTGCTGTGGCTTGTGGTAATCACTGATGGGCTGCCTATGTGCATGTGCTGCAGTTGTGGCGTGTGGTAATCACTGATGGGCTGCCTATGTGCATGTGCTGCAGTTGTGGCGTGTGGTAATCACTGATGGGCTGCAGTTGTGGCGTGTGGTAATCACTGATGGACTGCTGCTGTGTATGTGCTGCTGTTGTGGCTTGTGGTAATCACTGATGGGCTGCCTATGTGCATGTGCTGCTGTTGTGGCTTGCATCTGAAGGTAGATTCTACCTGCTAGATAATTTTCAATCTGTAATTTTCAAAGTAACTCACAACCTGAAAAAGTGTGGGCATTTCTGCTACACTGCCTTCCCAGTCCTCTAATGGCGTCCTCGTTCCAGCGCTGTCACTCCCTGTTGCACGTACTCAACCAACTGGTCGATACACATTCTGGGATCCTCAGACACACTCACGTCTGAATGCTTACAGAGGCAGCCCTGTTCTGTGAGAGCGTGCATCCAGAGTGTGGAACCACCCATCATTGGAAGCAGGATACGAGTGCTTCCAAAGGCTTTTGAGGTCCCCGGTGGCGGCAAATTCGAACGGGGACAGCGCTGGATCCAGGGCACCGCGAGAAGACGGTAAAGGCTCTATAGGATCCAGAGCCGTTCCTCTCCATAGGAGAGTTTGTGACTTTTTATCAGTACACATTTGCTGATCTGCTGTATATATATATTAAGGATTTATGGCCAAATGCTATTTCAGATTGACTGTTTTTAATATGCAAATAAAACATATAAATCCCACTGTGCTTTTAAGATTAATGGATAGACAGAAAAGTCAATTTTTATTGACAGTCAGAAGACTAGTCCAGGTGTTAAAAATGCATAGCAAAGCCTCCTGCCACATGCAGCTAACTACTCCTGCAACAAAGTGGGGATTTTCCACACAGCCTCAGAGTAACAGTAGCCCAAACAGAGCTTGTAGAGTGCTTGTGCCGAGGCCAATATGAGCTTACTGCCAGTTTGGGAAATTCTTAGTTGACTGCAGACTGAAAAGCAACCGATCTATGTCTACTCACACAATTTTCAGATTTGATGCACTTGTTCCAGAGAAATCCCCTTTTGAAACACCAGTCATGTGATCAGGGCTGTGGAGTCGGAGTCGTGGAGTCGGAGCAATTTTGGGTGCCTGGAGTCGGAGCAATTTTGGGTGCCTGGAGTCGGAGTCGGGGAAAAATGTACCGACTCAGACTCCTAATGAATTTGTAACTGTAATTAAAATAGAAAATATGATAAAATGTTCTATTTCTCAGATAATAGTCATTAAAAATAATGTATATATACAGTAATAGCTGTGCTCAGTCCACAAAAATGAAATAAACCAATCAAAATGAGTTACTTGTAGTAGGTACAACTGTAGTGAGAGATATATGGAAGCTGCCATATTTATTTCCTTTTAAGCAATACCAGTTGGCTGGCTGTCCTGCTGATCCTCTGCCTCTAATGCTGGGCATACACTATACGTTTCTGCGGCTCGATTAGCCGCCGGATTGACTCCAGCCGCGTCCCCGCGCGCGCCTGGATCGATTCCCGCTCGTCCCCGTGGGAGCTTCCTTATCTTGCGCTCGTTTAGTTCCATTGTCCTGCCCGCGGGTATCGAGCGAGGAATCGATCCGGCGGCCAATCGGACATGTCGGAACTTATCAATCGAGCCATCAGCGGCTCGATTGATAAGAAAAAACGTATAGTGTATGCCCAGCATAATACATTTAGCCATAGACTCTAAACAAGCATGCAGCAGATCAGGCGTTTTTGACATTATTGTCAGATCTGACAAGATTAGATTGCACGCTTGTTTCTGGTGTTATTCAGACACGGTTGCAGCCAAATAGATCAGCAGGGCTGCCAGGCAACTGGTATTGCTTAAAAGGAAATAAATATGGCAGCATCCATATAGCTCTCACTTCAGTTGTCCTTTAGAGCTAGTCCACACTAGGTCCGGAAACGTATTCGTGACTGCGTTTTTCAGCCCTGATGAGTCCCGGATACTAATGTTAAAAATAGCAGCCGTCCTTACCCAAAAGAAAAAAAAAACGGATCCGTCTGCGTTTGCAGGGACCCGTTCTCAAAACCTGAACGGAAGGTCCGGATCTGCTGCATTTTCACGCAACGGATCAGGACCCTGATACACGCAGGGGTAGTGAAAAGCAATGAGAAAGCGCAACTCCATCTCCACAGGCAAAATAGCACCAAAAACGGATGAAAAAACGGATAGCCTGAACCTAATTATTGGCCCAAAAAATGCTCCCACTACCTTCCTAATGAGAGACGTTTTCTGTCTGTGTTTTGGGTAAAATGCTGAACGGAAACTGATGCAAAACGGATGCACTTTTTATGAAAACGGATCAGTTTGCAGTCTGGTGGTACTTCCCCTGATCCCGGACTGCAGTGTCCGTCCTGCACCCGTGCCTAGTGTGGACCTAGCCTTAAAGAGTGACCGATAGTGGTCTATGCTACAGCTCTTCAGATTCTTATTACGACACTCTGTCGATCTGTAGTGAAGGCTACATGACTTCATCTATTAGCAGCACAGGGATGAGGTGGGCTAGATCAGGAAATCTATGCCAACAGAAAAAGCAGAATGGTGCCCTTTTTCAGTACCTCCTTTATTATCATGCGGGGTGATGATGGGTGTGGAGGAGGAGTCTGGAGAGCTTTAAGTACCTCCCTTATTACAATGCATGGGTGGTGATGGGTTTAGAGGAGGAGTCTGGAGAGCTTGGTGTCGAGTCTGCAATTGAAAATGGAGCTATAAGACACAGACTAAAACCAAACCGTATTTCTGAAGACTGGCACATCCATACTGCGCATTTGCAAGCATGGACTCGCACGTGTGCAGTACAGATCTGCTCGTCTTTGGAAGTACTTATGGAAAAAGTTATTTTAAAGGATGCTCAAGTAGCTAGAATAAGGGCTGGTTCAGATGGACGCTTACGGAGCATTTACCGCAAGCGTTCGGAACGTCACAGTAAACGCTCCCATTCAAGTGAATGGGAGCGTTTACACCGAGCTTTTGCGCGCGTTTACACTATCGCGGCGTTCTGGTCCCGATTTTCGCGAGTGTTCGAGCTGCCCCTGGAAGCGACATGTAGCTTCCAGGGGGCGGCCAACCGCAACGGCTAATGTTCCCCTAGGGGAAAAAAAAGTGACCGCATCGGAACGCAACGCAAAGGCTACTGAAAGCCTGACCGCGCAGCCGCCGCAACGCCCCCAATTGCGACGCCACGCAGACGTCCGTTTGAACCAGCCCTAATTTCATCAGAGAGACATCGCTGGAAAGAGACCTCAGAAAGAGGAAAGCTCTAATGGATCAAGAGCAGTCCCTCTTTTTGGGTGAATAAATGTCTTTTTTCTCTTACTTCAGGGTTGTGTTAAAGGGAACCTGATGTGAGAGGGATATGGAGGCTGACATATTTATTTCCTTTAAAACAATGCAGATTTCCTGGCGTCCTGCTGATCCTCTGCCACTGATACTTTTAATTATAGACCCTCTCGGGTGGCCTGTTAAAGGTGTTCCCACTGCCTGCAGATCAGACGTGTGCCATATCCTCAAGGTATGGAAAAGCATTAGCTATCTGCTGATTGTTGTGCAGGTATCCAGTGGAAAAAGGACAATGTGTGTGAGCCCATAAGAAGGCAGGAGTCTGCTCAACATGCCCGTTGTCCCCTGCCGCCCACTCCAGCAAACAATCCAGCTGCTGCCCTAGTTTGAACCAACCCTTTATGGGAATCTAAGCTCTTAAAACTCAACATGTGGTCAAGTAGGAGATGAAAAAGCATCCATGCAAAAAAGAACCTTCTGTGTGCCCAAGCCTAGGATCTCAGTACCAATGAGATCTATTGGTCAATGTGTGAAAGAGGCTGGCACCACAAAAATAGATGAAGTTATTTTTATACTGCCTACAATGTCATTTTATTGACGTTTAAATAAAGAGCTATATTTTTACTTCATCTATTTTTGTGGTGCCAGCCTCTTTCACACATTAAAACTTAACATGAAATGGCTGTGACTTTACCGCTCTCGGTAACCACGGCTCAATGTGAAACTGTACGGTACAAGGATGATGAACAAAGCAGCCTTAAAGTGGATCCGAGATTACCTTTTACTCATTGCATAATTTGATTCCTTCCATATAGTTTATAGGGCATTCCGCAAGCCAAATACTTTTTTTTCCCCCTTTAATTCTCTAATTCCCTATAAACTAAACAAGCCTCGCCCACAGCTTCTCCAGTGCCTTGGCACTCTCAGACCCATGTAGCAAGAGCTTATAGGAGCACAGTCTGGGGAGGAGGTGGCGTTACTAACCAGAGTTTTCAGAGGCAGAGGGGAGGAGGAGAAGGGAGTGAAGTTTCCACAGGCTGAGGGCTGGAGATGCAGAGCAGCTTTGCCTGTGTGTAATGATGACAAGCAAAACATGGCCGCTCTCATTGTATCACAAGAAGAAATAATCATATACTGTTGAGGCTGTTTGCAGCTAGATTTGTTGTGTAAACTATCTAAACTTTAGATAAGATATACTGTATAGACAAATTACTTGTTGTAGTTAGTTTTTCATCTCAGATCCGCTTTAAAAGCTGCTCAGTGCCTAGATTCCGCTCTTACGTAAACCTTTAGCAGCCAAATAAAGTAACATTTCATTTGTCTGCAGGACCAAATCTTTCCTGCCTCTGGGGAAGTGTGCCTTCCCAAGTCTGGCAGGGTCGGTAGGGTATGTAGCAGCAGATTAGGGGCAAAAGCAGGGAGCACTCATACATACCTGTCAGGACAGCTGGATCGGCTTCTTCTTCCTTCCCCGCAGCAGTGACGCGCTCCCAGCAGGTCTTCTCTGTTCTGATCACATGACATTACATGTGATCGGGATCCACGAGACCATATCAGCAGTACAGCGCCACCTGGTGGTGGAAGAGGGGCGGCGCTGCATGTAATGTTATGTGATCGGAAGTGACCAGGACCCAGAAGACCTGCCGACAGTTCAGAGCTGCCGGTGGAAGAAGAGAAGAAGCTGCCCGGAGCAGGTAAATATAACTCCTTACTCCTGGTGCAGCCAAACGAGTTCACTTGACAGAGGCTGTCAGTGCAGCAGCAGCTTTCAAACAAGGCATCTAATTTGAATATGCTAAAAGCTTAACTATTGGTAAGATTTAGGCATTTCTGTTATTATTTATATATCGCCAACATCTTCTGTAGCGTTGCACAGAGTATGTTGTCTTGCATTTAACTGTTCCTCAGAGGGGCTCACAATCTAATCCCTACCATGTTCATTTGTCCATCATAGTCTATTTTTTGCCTCTGAATTTTACACAAGGGCTGTGGTCTCGGAGTCGAGGAGTTGGAGCAATTTTGGGTAACTGGAGTCGCAGTCTGTTTCATAAACTGAGGAGATGGAGTCGCAGTTGGATGATTTTTGTACCAACGTCATAATAATGTGAAAAAAAGCTTACTTCAGGTCTTGCCAAATTTATTAAAAATAAGACCTCTCCAGAGAGGTCGGATCGGATTCAAGTCTGAACTCTGGCTGAGCCACTCAAGGACATTCACAGATTTGTCCTGAAGCCACTCCTTTTATATATCTTGGCTTGGTCGCTGCCCTACTGAAAGATGAACCATTGCCCCAGTCTGATTTCAACAGTACTCTGGACCAGGTTTTCACCTAGGATGTCTCTGTACATTGCTGCAGTCATCTTTCACATTATCCTGACTAGTCTCCCAGTTCCTGCTGCTGAAAAACATCCCCACAGCAATATGCTGCCACCACCATGCTTCACTGTCGGGGTGGTATTGGGCTGGTGTTGAGCAGTGCCTGGTTTCCTCTAAATGTGATGCTGGGCATTCACACCAAAGACTTCAATCTTTGTCTCATCAGACCAGAGAATTTTGTTTCTCATGGTGTGAGAGCATTTCAGGTGCTTTTTGGCAAAATCCAAGCTGGCTGCTATGTGCCTTTTACTAATGAGTGGCTTCCATTTGGCCACTCTACCATATCAGCCTGATTGGTGGATTGCTGCAGAGATGGTTGTCCTTCTGGAAGGATCTCCTCTCTTCACATAGGACCACTGGTGCTCTGACATAGTGACCATCGGGTTCTTGGTCAGCTCCCGACTAAAGCCCTTCTCCCCCAATCACTCAGTTTAGATGGTCGGCCAGCTCTAGGAAGAGTTCTGGTGGTTCCCAACTTCTTCCAGTAACGGATGATGAAGGCCGCTGTGCTCATTGGGACCTTCAAAACCGCACAAATTTTACTGTAATCTTACCAAATTTGTGCCTCGAAACAATCCAGTCTTGGACGTCTACAGACAATTCCTTTGACTTTATGCTTGGTTCGTGCTCTGACAATGACTGTTAACTGTGGGACCTTATATAGACAAATGTGTGACTTATCAAATCATGTCCAATCAACTGAATTTACCACAGGTAACCCCCAATGAAGCTGCAGAAACTTCTCAAGGATTTACACCTGATGAAGGAGGATGTTCCTCCGTAACATGTAGTGTTCCTGTTCGAGCAATACACAGCAACTTGATTTGCAGCCAGTGGAGTGCCGTCTCATTTTTATGTTTGATGTGTTACGAGCTGTTTGAGCAGTCCAGCTGAGGCAAGGCACCGGCATTGTGTCCCAAGTAGAAACTACTTGGATTGCTGCTTTCCCTGCATTCATTACCTTTGTTGTATGTTCAGGGGAAACAGGATGCACATAAGCTCAATTTTGAGCTTCATGGCAAAGGCTGTGAATACTTATGTACATGTGCTTTCTCAAGTAAACCTATTTATAGGGCATTGTGTGTACAATTCTGAGGGAAAAATGATTAATCAATTTTGGAATAAGGCTGTAACATAACAAAATGTGGAAAAGGTGATGTGATGTGCTGTGAATACTTTCCCGATGCACTGTATGTTCAATGAGGTAGATCTCAAGAAAGAACTCATTCTGGCTCATTCAGTGCTAGCGAGTAAAGCACACTGGGTGAACAAAGCCTCTCATCTGCATTCTACTAATTCTGGCTGAGCCAGTCCAAAACACAGGACATCAGAAAGAAAACAACATAACAGACATACTAAAAGGTTTGCACGATTTTCCTAACGCAAGGCCCCCACAACTGTTTCCCCACCAGAGTGCCACAGAGCGAGCACTGATGGTGTACGTGTCCTGGAAATCACTACAAAGCAGGGCAGCCAAGGTTGAAATCCAGTAAACAAAATGGAAAAGGAGCAGGCGACAGGGGCTTGTGGGTAATCAGGAACATGTTCTGTTTCGTTATGAAAACTAGGGAGAATCAGTCAGGGCTCAGCCTGCTGTCAGCAAGTGCGGAGGCCAAATTAATTTGAAGAATCGGTGTCACGAGTTTCACAACAAGCAAACCTCTTGAGGATTACAGCGCTGCCGGTTGCAGAACAAGTGCTTCTTTACCTTGGCACATAATACAAAGGGCGAGAAGGAAAAGTGCCATAGCAGTGGCTGGGGACGTGCAGCAGCTGCTGTGTGTGCTGACTCGCATGGCAGGTAGGCATGAAGGTGTGCTGCCTCAGTGGCTGGGATCCTAGAGTCAAACATGTATTAACCACTCTCAGCATAAGCTATAGTCTGCCAGCAGTGCTGACAGATTACTGTGTGCTGTTCATTTAGCGTGTAAAGAGCAACACCGTGCAGAGTAAAAATAACCTCTTGCCAGTTTGCAGGTAAGAAAGCTGACATCATTCTGCTTGTTCCTGAGTGTAAGTGTGATCTGCTTATAAACTCAGAGCAGAGACCAGTAAGCACTGGACCATTGGCGTCATAGTAAAAGACTGCTGTACACCCTGCTGGTGGTGAGACTATGTACTGAAAATCCTGCCCACCCCTCAAGCACTGGCTGCTTTCATTAAAGAGGAGCTGTCGCGAAAATAACATGATAAATAAAATTGTGTATTTTTTTACAATATTAATTTATAGATTATTTAGTCAGTGTTTGCCCATTGTAAAATCTTTCCTCTCCCTGATTTACATTCTGAAATGTATCACTGGTGGTGACGTCTTTAGTTCTGCCAGGTGATCTGTACGGAAGTGTTAGTGAGAGTTCTATGCACAGAGGGAGATACTGCTTGCTTGGCAGTTGGAAAAAGCTGTTATTTCCCACAATGCAACTAGGTTCACAAACAGCTGTCAGAACCATGGTCATGACATCACTGTGAGAGGGGTTTCACCACAATATCAACTATACAGAGCCCCTGAGGATCTATTCAAGAAAAGGTAAAGATTTCTCGTGGGAAAGGGGGTATCGTCTACTGATTGGGATGAAGTTCAATTCTTGGTTAAAGTTCCTCTTTAACTCCTCAGTCCTGGTAGGACTTCAAATGCAGAAGTACTGGCTTGTCCATTTTGCCATTGCCACACTCCTGCTCATGTATGAGGGTCAATGTACTTCGCATGCAGAGGAAAGAATGTGTGTGAGTGGCTTTGTGTTACTGAGCATGCCTGGACTGTATTTGTGCAGTGCAGCAATGCTTATATACAAGTATAAGTGCGGCTACTAAAGCATATTTGACAAGCCGTTGTCCAATATGCTTAGAGAGGGATTTAGCACGGAGACGGTGGGCTACAGGAAGATAGGGGAAGCCTCTGGACTATCCAGAGGCTTCCCCCAAGAGAGGTAAGTATCTAATTTTACTTGTAATTCCCGCTTGAGTTATGCTTTGAAGTGAAAATCCCCTTTTGTAGTGAAATTAAGTAATAATCCTTGGAGGTCAGATCTATGCATCACTAGCATTTTGTATAAGAACTATTCAACCAATTAGCAGCTTCAATAGTTATCTTGCTTGAGATACGGTAAGCGCACAGCTTTTCACCTCAGTCGGTACAACTCGCCTAGCTGTAAATTATTGGAATGCTTTCATTTCTCTCTACTAGCAGAAAATATACAAAATGAAAGCGGAAGTCCTCTGTTATTTTCTTACACTGCCCCCTAAGAAAGAATGAAGCCGGCACCATCCAATGCTCTTTTACAATTTTATTTGCAGACTGTCATACAATAAAACAAAGTTTCGGAGGCTGTCCTAGCTTGACAAAGGAGCATGTTCAACACTCCGAAACGTTGCTTTATTGTATGACAGTCTGCAAAAAAACTGTAAAAGAGCATTGGATGGTACCGGCTTCATTCCTTCTTCCGATACTACTCGAGTGGTGATCGAGTTGGCCGTGGCACATCCACTGAATACGTTTTGTAGTGCATCTCTTCAACTTTTCTTACACTGCCCCCTAGTGACAAGTGGCCATAAATGCACATTACAGCACTACTAATTCAAAGCAAGAAAATGCAACAAAGAAGAAATGAAAAAAATGTGCTGAAATAAATATGCCTGGATCACTTTCAAGCCTCTAAATAAATTGACTGCTAAAGGGTTAAAATGCCTTACTGGTTTTATCTGTAGAATTCAATACAGCCATTCCACATGACTGCTAAGATAGATATCAGGGTGTTGCTAAGTAGTCCATACTTTAGAGAGAGCACCAAAGAAGAACTGATCTCATAGCTAAAGAAAATGGTTATTTGAATTTTTGGCTAATTGTAGTCTTTCATAGCAGATTGCAAATTACAATGGGAAGTTTTTGAATAATGAGCACAAAATGACTTCAGTTCTAGTTATAGAATATACTTTTTTTTTTTTAAACAGTGAGGAAAATATGCTGACTGCAGCTCTGAGAAGAGTCATGTGATCAGCTGAAGAGCCGCCGGACACATTGCATGGGAAAGAGCAGAGCATTTCACTTAGAAAGCAGAAGTTACCGTAAAAAGGACAAATATCTGGTCATTACCTGCAGATAGTAGAATAAGCACATATTTTGGTTGTAAAACACATACTCTATTTAGTGTAGATCTTTATATTGGTAAATACTTCACAGAAAACTTGTAGTGAGAGGAATATGGAGGCTGCCATGTTTATCTTACTAAAGCTACTTGTCTACTGACATGCTTGTCTTTTTTTCTTCAGTAGCGCTTGTCTGGGGTGCAGGATACAGCCGATATACAGCTTACCCTGCTCCTGCACAAGTCCCGGCAGCGTGAATTCTATTCCCCCTCCAGGTCCACGTGGATGGTGGGGAATTATGTAATTCTGCTTCCAGCTATTGCTGGCGGCCAAATTACAGAGTTTTAAAAGTAACTTTAGCTCCGTTTTTGATGGCGCCGAAGTTACTCACTGTGTGCTGCTATAGCCTTAATTCCTATTATGGTCTATGGTGGCGCCGGCTGCGCCCAAATCTCCTGCACTGTAATCCACGTTTGTCATCTGCGGGCCCTTTTCCACTAGATAACACAAGCGTGCTCCGTTGTGATCATGGTACCTTTAACCACTTGAGGACCGTAGGTTTACACCCCCCCCCCCCCCCCCCCCTAGTGACCAGGCTATTTTCTACTATTTTCTACTATTTAGGCCACTGCAGCTTTAAGGGCTCACTGCAGTGATCCCCCCCCCTCCCCCTTTCAGCCCACCAACAAAGCTTTCCGTTGGTGGGCTCTGATCCCTGCCAGCATGTTTGTTTTTTGTTTATTTCTTATTTTTTTTAATAATAAAATTTACTATTTTTCAATTTATTTTCTTATACCAATCCCAGCGATCGGCTTTTCATAGACATCAGCCTATGAGAGCAGATCGCTCCTGTCTCTCCCAGGGGGACAGCATGGCTGTCCCCAGTACATTGCTGCGATCTATAAATCTCAGCGCTGTACAGTGTAAATAGACAGCAGTTTTGCTGTGTAACAGTCTCCTAGCAGCGATCGCCGCTGGGAGACTGATGAGGGAGCGGAGCTCTGTCATTCAAGCGGAGAAAACACCACCTCAGGACTGCCCACCAATTGGCGTTAGGCAGTCCTGGGGCTACCGCCGCGTCTTTAAGTAGTTAATTTCCACTATTGCGCTGCTATCCCTTGGGTATACGAGCCTAAGCTGGCAATTATACTTTGGGGAAAAGAATTGCAATAGCGGAAAAACCACAACGCTATTTACATGTGTTTTTCATGGTGTGGTTACAATCGGCAAAATCAAACCTAATGGTAAAGGGGTTTAATAGCCTTCAAGCAAGTCCTCAAAACACATTTCTTTAAAATAGCCTACCCCACATCTTCCTCACTCTAACTCTCTGTCAATCACCCTTTCCACAGTCCTACCTTATGTGTCCCCCCACCCTTTAGATTGTAAGCCTTGGCAGGGCCTCCCCCTTCCCTTAGTGTGTCCTTCTTAACCACCCTGGCGTTCTATTAAGATCGCCAGGGCGGCTGCATGAGGGTTTTTTTTAAATTATAAAAAAACTATTTCATGCAGCCAACTGAAAGTTGGCTGCATGAAAGCCCACTAGATGGCGCTCCGGAGGCGTTCTTCTGATCGCCTCCGGCGGCCAAAAGTAACACGGAAGGCCGCAATGAGCAGCCTTCCGTGTTTGGCTTCTCCTGTCGCCATGGCGACGAGCGGAGTGACGTCATGGACGTCAGCCGACGTCCTGACGTCAGCCGCCTCCGATCCAGCCCTTAGCGCTGGCCGGAACTATTTGTTCCGGCTGCGCAGGTCTCAGGCGGCTGGGGGGACCCTCTTTCGCCGCTGCTCGCGGCGGATCGCCGCAGAGCGGCGGCGATCGGGCAGCACACGCGGCTGGCAAAGTGCCGGCTGCGTGTGCTGCTCTTTATTTCATCCAAATCGGCCCAGCAGGGCCTGAGCGGCACCCTCTGGCGGTAATGGACGAGCGCTCGTCCATACCGCTAAGGTGGTTAATTTTACTGCCCCGGCAATGACACCCCCTTCTCATGGACTAACTCGTACTTGTTTTGCCGGGTCTCTGCAAACCGCATTTTATACCCTGATTGTATGTATAACCTTGTGCTATGTTGTATCACCGTTTGCTACCTCTCTGTCTGTCACCCCTTGTTGCAATGTATGTATCCCTATTTATTGTCCAGCGCTGCGTAATATGTTGGCGCCTTATAAATACAATAAGTAGCAGAGGTACTAATGGGGAGGGGGGACAATAATGAAGTGGGAGCTACCAGGGGCAATATGACAAGAGGAGCTTTGTATTGAAAAAAATAAATCCGCTCCACTGGAGAGAACTATCCTGAAGAAAGTGGCGTGCAGAAGGATATACAGGTAGTTAGGAATTACTAAGACAGCCAAACTTTGGGGGAAACAAGAGCTAGGACAAGCTGGGCAGGTACAGGAAGATGCCTACTTTTGGGTTCCATGATATTAGTATCAAGACTCTAGGGACCATGTGCAATTTGAGGTGATAAGAAGCTTCTTATCACATTACATTGCTCAGGATTTACCAACAAATTAAATTGCCAGTTGCACCTGAGCAATGTTGTAGCATTAAGAGCATAACTCAAGCAAGTACTAGGTATTCGCATGAGCAATGCTCCTGTGTGCTGAGTGATGTTGAGCACGGCATTTACCGTATGCGGTGTTGTCCTTCAGCACCACGGCACTGCCGCCTCGCTCTCCCGGGAGATGCGCGCACACCCATCGCGAGAGCCAGCTGCTATTTGCGTTTAACTACGGTTCACCACTGCCCATTGCATCTCCTTACTGGGAGCCCCAGCAGAAACATCTTTGATTGTCCCCCTGGGGCTCCCCATTTGTCCACTAGGTGGACCAAATTTTCATTGGCCCAATGAAAATCAGGATGACTCTAATCCACCTAGTGGACGAATGGTGAGCAAAATGGAGGCCAAAAACTACAATTAAATGGGGGGCAAAGGACTTGCTGGGCAATTACATCACCCAAGCAAGTTCTATACCGCCCGGGGGCTGTTAAATTTAATTGACTTAGGCAACGCTCCTGTCCCCTTATTTAAGAACTCGTCAGCCCTTATCGCTGGCCAGTTTGCCAATTGCGTAGGACCCAATGGGTGCGGCTTGTAGGCTGCTAGATAAAAACCTGACCACTGCAATTGTAAAGCACCACAGAATATGCAGCTGTCACATGAAATCAATAATAATAATAGAGCCACAATTATCCCATTTGGGCTACCTTTAGGTACAAATATCCTCCTGCATGTTAGCCTGAGGCAGACGTCAGTTTCTCTTTAAAGTGGATCCGAGGTGAACTTTTACACATTGCATAATTGTGTTCCTTTCCTATTGTTTATAGGGCATTCCGCAAGCCAAATACTTTGTTTTTGTTTTAATACTCTAATTTCCTATAAACTAAACAAGCCACGCCCACAGGTTTTCAGAGAGCCTTGGCAGTAGCAAGGGCTCATGGGAGCTCAGTCTGGGCAGGAGGAGGGGGGAGGTGTTGCTAGCCATTGATTTCACAGGCAGAGGGGAGGAGGAGGGGGGGATTAGGTTTTTTTTTCACAGGCTAAGTGCTCAAGATGCAGATAAGCCCGCCTCTGTGTAATGTTTACAAACAACATGGCTGCTGTCATTGTATCGCAGGAAGAAATAATCATATTCTATTAAAGCTGTTTGCAGCTAGATTTGTGTAAACTATCTAAACTTTAGATAAGATATATAGACAAGTTATTGATTGTAGTTAGTTTTTCATCTCGGATCCGCTTTAAAACCACATTAGTGTGGGTCGGAGAGGCACACTTTCAGCACGCATCATCTGTAAATACACAAATCAAGTTTATCTATGTGCCTGTACTAATGTAAATCCATATCATATACAGGCTGTGATTGTTCTTCATTTCCTTGTTTTGATAAATAGAAAATGCTACAGGAACCATGGTGACATGAAAGGTAAATAGCAATGTCTCAGATTGCACGGCTGGCTGGCTGCTTCCGTGTCAAACACTTGACAGAACTAATCCTTTTGGCACTATGTAAAGCGATCAGGTTCAGGTGGCAGAGACAAGACATGAAAACCCTGAGGACTGTGCAGAGGGGACTATATTCCCAATAGTGGACAGTAGGGGGAGTGTCAGTGCCAAACTTCACAAATAATGATTAATAATAGCAGAGCCAATGCGGATCTAAATAAAAAATAAAAAGTTTGGCGCTCCCAGTGGAATACTATAAATACTTTTAAAGGACACTTTACTGCTAAACAGCAAGAAATAAACATTAAAGTGAACCTGAGGTAAGAGAGATATGGAGGCTGCCATATTTATTTCCTTATAAACAATACCAGTTGCCGGGCAGCCCTGCTGATTTATTTGGCTGCTGTAGTGTCCGAATCACACACCTGAAACCAGCATACTGCTAATCTTGTCAGATCTGACAATAATGTCAGAAACACCTATGCTTATGCTTGATTAGGGTCTATGGCTGAAAACATTATATGCAGAGGATCAGCAGGACAGCCAGGCAACTGGTACTGCTTAAAGGGAACCAGAGAGGATCAAGTATACATACCTGGGGCTTCCTCCAGCCCCATACGCACGGATCGCTCCCACGCCGCCGTCCTCCGCTGCCTGGATCCGCCGGTACCGGGTCCCGTCATTACCGCCAGTCGGCCGGCGGACGCGGCCAATTCTCCGCATCACAGGGGGCTCCCTCCATACAGTTACGCGTTTGGCTGCCAACTGCGCAGCCGCATGCGTACGGGTATGGAGGGAGCCCCAGTGATGCGGACAATTGGCCGCGTCCGCCGGAAGTGACGGGCCCGGTACCGGCGGATCCAGGAAGCGGAGGATGGCGGCATGGGAGCGATCCAGGCTTATGGGGCTGGAAGAAGCCCCAGGTATGTATAAAATCTTTTTCTATGTTAAAAATGGATTCCTCTCTGGTTCCCTTTAAAAGGAAACAAATATGGCCGCTGCCATATAACTCTTACCTCGGGTTCACTTTAAATTACAGGTCTTCAATTTATATAAAGATGGAATGAAGGCATAATAAAAAAAACAAAACAAAACAAAAAAAACACAGCATCTGCAAATTTGGGCACTGGGTGATGCCACTAGTGGATAATCTGCACTAATATAGATATTCCCCTCCTATCGTGTCCCCACCCCATCCCTTTAGATTGTAAGCCTTTGGCAGGACCCTTCCTCTGTGTATCCTACTTGATTGCGCATCCTGCTCACAGGAAAGTGTGAACTTGTATTAATGAGACTGCTAGGCTAGTGTATGACCTGGCGTTGTGTGTCTTACTGCTAATTATCTGAATTGCGTTGTCTGTCACCCCTATTATCATTGTGTGTTACCTTATTTACTGTCCAGCGTTGCGTAATATGTGATGGCTATATAAATCCAATAAATAATAATATTCTACTACTGGGCACTGGATAATGCGAATAGTAAAATACTGATCATTCACAAATATTCTACTATCGTTTTACCTAACCTACCTCTTACAGCACCCCTCCTTCTACCTACTGCTAACACTTACAGCTAACACTGTTAGTGCAGATGTGAGGTTCAGCTACATAACAGCTAAACCCAGGGTGCCCTATCACTGCCCCTCCGCCACCGCTATCTGTGCCGTTATTCTCCTTGCTTTCCGCCGCTATGTATCACTCTACTGCTATCTGCGCTGTTATTGTCCTTGCTTCGCCCAGTGACTAGCCCTCGTTCTGATCTGCCCTGTGAGCTTGTAATCTCCCCTGTAAAAACCATGGACTGAGCTCTCAGTCGGCTGCTTTATCAGGAAGCTCTATGACCGTGAAAGCAGTCTGCTCAAGTCTGCCCCCCTCTCTGCCTGTGTTCCCCCTATCTGTGCACAGATCGGCATTACAGAGAGCAGTGCCTGTGATGGGAGAAACAGCTAGGTAAATGTAGGTTTATATATTTACCCAGCTAGTTAGTGTCCTAGCTTGAGTTACACACTTATCTCTTCCCATCTGAGCCAGGAACATACAGGGACACTGACCCGGAAGCAGATGGCGGCAATCTTGGATTTTAGACGGGGTAAAAATGAAAAATTAAGAATGAAATAGAGCACAGGAGAGCAATAAAAATTACAGGAATAGCCTGTATTTGGCTATACTGTCAGGAGGTATGTTTATTTTTACGGCACCTGTTCATCTCAGGTTTCCTTTTTTAAATATTTTGTTTTTCAATTAAACTCATGGATGGTATTGTGTCTCAGGGCTCTTTTGATTACTGAAATCAGCCTTGGACACCTCTGATAACTAGTTTGTCAGGTGAGCCCAACTAAAGGAAAAACTACAAAAAAAAAATATATAAATAAATAAAAAATAAAAAAAAGGTGTTCCACATTCTTGAGCAGATCACCATTTTCAAGAAATAGGAGAAAGAAAAATGATCTCTCTGCTGCCGAATAGTGTGAGATAGTTGCATGCCTTGGACAAGGTATGAAAACCTTTGTATTTCACGAGAACATAAGCATGATCATTGTACTATTAAAAGATTTATTGTCAACATTTTATTATGAGATTCAATGAAAGTACCAAACATTGAAATGTAAAAGGTTAACTTTAAACTTTCACACAACTATTTTGATTCTTATTTTCATTTGAAATAGTGTAAAAATTACAGGGTAAGAAGAAATTGAAACTAATTCTGTGGGGACTAGACAACATAAGTTAATGGGCTACTATCATTCATAGGTCTTGATTTGCTAAGACAAATAGCATGCCTTATCAGAGTTGCATAGCAAGCGCTATGAACCCACAGGGGCTCAGGGCAGGACAAGTGGAGCGCTCGTCATTGCCAATCAGCAGGCATTACGTTCGCTATGCTACTCTGATAAGGTGTGTTAACTTTGATAAGGCATGCTATTTGTCTGAGTGAATTAAGCCCATAGTTCTCTACTGAACCACAGCAGGACATAAATAAGTTTCAAATTTTAATCATACTTCACCATGAGCCAGCTATACCCACCTACCTCCCATACATCTCTGCCCACCCCAGTGACCTACACCCCACCCCCCATTCCTTCCTGGCATGAATGCAGGGGCAGTCATTAAAAAGGAAGGGCTTGGTAGTCGGCTCTGCCTGTTCAGTAAGCCAGCACCTATTCAGTAGGAGACCTTTAGCAAGTCTCCCTAACACTGCTACTGCCTATAGAGCGTGCCCTAGTGGCTGCTGCTCTGGTGCTTTGAGTCCACCAGGAGAAAAGCGCGATATAAATGTTATTTGTCTTGTCTAGTAGACAGGCCTATAGTCAGATCCAAGTGTAGAGACATGGTGAAGTAGTGGTTAGCACTCTTACCTTGTAGCACTGGGTCCCCGGTTCATATCCTAGCCAGGGCACTACCTGTACAGAGTGTGAGTGTGAGTGAGTGAGCGAGCGAGCGTGTGTGTGTTCCCCGTGTCTGAATGGGTTTCCTCCAGGCACTCAAATGTCCTACCCCATCCCAAAAACATACAGATAAGTTAATTGGCTTCCCCTAAATTGGCCCTAGACTACGATACAAAGACATAGGACTATGGTAGGGATTAGATCATGAGCCCCTCTGAGGGACAGTTAAGTGACAAGACAATATACCCTGTACAGCGCTCTGCAGATGTCGGCACTATATAAATACTAAGTAGTAATAATAATAATAACAACAACACCTGGACTCAACAGAGCAATTAGTCAAGACGAGACAAATATTTATATCTCGCTTTTCTCCATGCGGACTCAAAGTGCCAGATCTGCAGCTACCAGTACGCGCTCTATAGGCAGCAGCCGTGTTAGGGAGGCTTGCAGAAAGTCTCCTCACTGAGTAGGTACTGGCTTACAGAACAGGAAGAGCCAAGATTCAAACTCTTGTCTCCTGTGTCAGAGGCAGCGCCCTTAACCAGTGATAGTAGTCAGCGCTGCTATGGTGGTAAGGCTGCACTGAAGATCCAGAAAGTGACTACGGTATATTCTGCTACAGGTTGAATACATTACAACTGTTAATTTACGCTGTACACAAAAAGCCATCACTCTTTTTAGCCTTCCAAAGCTGCAAAGCCCTCTAACAGCTGCCCTAGAGAACAGTAGGGAAGATTCCCAGTGCTGGTGTCTGGACTTTAATCATTTTGTAGGCAAGGGATGCTTTTGTTCAAAGGGAGACAAATAAATGCCCATGAGGATCCTTGTCAGTGTACTCACTCTCCATCTTGTGCTGGCCTTTTGCACACGCAGTGAAACTTGCCACCAAAATCAATGTACAGATCATCGTTGACAACACTGATGATTGTTCCAGCAACCACCTTGTCCTTAGCTGGTCCGAGCTGAATGAGGGGGGAATGCCGAAGTAAGGAAGCAAAGGTTTCCTTCTCCTTGGGGGCTGTCTGCAAATACACGAAATAAAAACAAACATAAAAAAATATATACTTTGATGGATTTATGCAGCGTTGTTAGCTTGCCTGTTATTGTACAGTAAGGCATAGCTCACACTACAAAACGCAATTGCTAAGAGCTCTTTTCCACTAGCAATCCCCTAATGCAAACGATTGTGATTTTTCATAGATTGCGATTATGCATTTATCTTTAAACACTGTAGCACAATCGCAATTAAAAATTACTCAAAAATGCGATTGCGCTTCACACAAAAAAAAATTGTGAAATTGGAAAACACTTTCCGCGATTCCTATTATAAATTAGCAGCCCTAGAGATTTAAAAATAGCTAACATTTTACGATTTGAATCAAATCGCTTTCAGTGGGATAGAGGCCTAAGTGCTTAGCGATTGCAATTTTCAGAGCGATTTACAAAAAAAAAAAAAAAATATTTTATTACCGTATTTTGAATTCCATTTACAATGTCCAAAAGATATACAGACATTCCAAATCAACTACATCATATAGTGTGGCAATGGTACTTATAGCAGAACAATGCAAAGAAAAACAAACTTTTCTCCCTCACCTCCCTAACCCAACACCCCATTTCAAAGTGATGTTTAAAGGCTACCCGAAGTGACATGTGACATAATGAGATAGACATGGGTATGTACTGTGCCTTGCACACAAATAACTATGCTGTGTTCCTTTTTTTCCTTTCTCTGCCTGAAAGAGTGAAATATCAGGTATGTAAGTGGCTGACTCAGTCCTGACTCAGACAGGAAGTGACTACAGTGTGACCCTCACTGATAAGAACTGATTCCAACCATAAAACACTTTCCTAGCAGAAAATGAATTCTGAGAGCAGGAAAGAGATAAAAAAGGGTCCATAGCTCATAGATTTTAGCTCTTGCATACTTCAATTAAAGTGTCATTGAGCAAAACCAATAAAACAGTTAAAACTTAAAAAGTCGATTTAAACATAAAATAAAACGGTGGCATATGTTAAGTCATTTTTAGGAGAAGGAGGATAGATACAATTGTTTATTTAATTAGTTTATTTTCGCTTCGGGTGTCCTTTAAAGTAATGTGGGTTTTTGCACATTCCTTTCGAAAAAAAATATTGCTCTAAAAATGGTGCAGGCAGCACGTTTTCGATTTAAAAAAAAAAAAAAAAAAAACGGTACTGTGAGAACACCCACATAGGATAACACTGCTCTAGCGTTTTGCCAATCGATAGTGCAATCACTCACAGTGTGAACCAGTCCTTATAGTGAGTATACTGTACATGATACAGAGTTTTCCTGGCCAAACATAAGAAGTACAGATAATATGGTACAGACCATATTCATAATGCAGGCAAATAGATGAATGTGTAAGGGCCTGTACACTGCTGCATTTGCGCTGCGTTTTGAAAATGGAATGCGATTTTTAAAATCGCAAAGTCCTTCATGAAAATAGAAAAATCGCATCACACCAGTGTGTACAGGTCTTCACGATTTCCAGGATTTTTCAAAAGACGATAAAAAAAGCCCATGCAATTTTAAAAGCGCCGCGCAACAGTGTGTACAGGCCCTTATATACAGTAACGCCAATACTAGGTGAGGGACAAGCTTGCCCATACGGGCTTAGATTCTAAAGGAAACACGGTTAGAAACAAGAGGTAGGGAATTTAGTGAGCTGTACATAATGTGGTGCTGTGTGTCTTGAGTGATAGAACTGCCCAACCAGATCCTCCAGGGTAGATTGTTGTCCGAGAACCATTGTTGGTTATTATCCTTTTACTCTGTTGGGCTGTTTTTCAACAAATAATTGTCTAGCAACTGGTTATGAATTGTTTGTTTCCAAAGTCTTTTACCTAATGTGTGCAATGCTTGAAGCGGGAATAAAAATTAGATATTTACTTCTCTAGAGGGAGGCGTCTGGACAGTCCAGATAGTTAAAGAGGAACTGTCACGAAATTCTTAGAATTTAAAAACACATACAAATAACTATCTTTCAGAGTAAAATGAGCCATAAATTACTTCTCTCCTTTGTTGCTGTCATTTACAGTAGGTAGTAGAAATCTGACATTACCAACAGGTTTTGGGCTAGTCCATCTCTCCATAGGGGATTCTCAGCATGGCCTTTATTCTTTATAAAGACATTCCCTGAAAAAGATTTATACAAAGGTGCTGGCCAGCCTCCCTGCTCGCTGTACACTATTTTGGTTGTTGGACGGAGCAACTGCCATTCACCAAGTGCTTTTAAAAATAAAGGAAACCCCGAGAACCCCCCTATGAGAAGATGGGCTAGTCCAAAATCTGTCGGTAATGACAGATTTCTACTCCTTATTGTAAGTGACAGGAACATAGGAGAAAAGTAATTTATGGCTCATTTTCCTCTGAGAAATGTTCTTCTTATTTGTATGCGTTTTAAATTTTAAGATTTTCGTGACAGTTCATCTAAGCAGTGGCGTAACTACAATTCAGGCCCTCCCCCAGCAAAACTTTGATGGCTCCCTAAATGGTCACACCCCTTCCCTTGCCTCCCCTTGGTGCCCTCCACAACCTCTGGGCCCATCTCACAAGAGTCATAAAACAAGTATGGCCATCAAGATCTTCACACCCATAACAAGTGTAGCCACAACACCACATGATCTGAAGTATAGTCCTTTGTATAGGAGGAAGGGAAGGTTAGTAGCTGGAGTCCCAAAACAGCTCTGGGCCCTCCTGCTCCCTACGAGCTACGCCCGTCTCTAAGCATATTCAACAAGGGTTTGTCGTATATGCTTTGTCGTATATGCTTTTGTGGCCACGCCCCATTCCTGTACATGTGTAAGCATGCAAATGTACTGCACATAAGCGAGTGCGGTCCGTGCATGCGCAGTAACACGAAGCCGCTCATGTTAATGAGCATGAGCAGACCGTACTCACACATGTGCAGCATGATCGCACTCACACATGAATGGGAGCGAGGCTGCAGAGATGAAGAAGGTCCTGGTCAGCAGTGGTGGGCTCGTGGAAGATCTGGGAAGCTTCTGTGGCTTTAGTCACCCCCAGTGCTAGATGGACTTCAAAGTTCCTCCATTGTGCAGCAAATAGTAGAAATTTACTACAAAGCAGCATTACAGGAATTTACACACATCACCTATAACAACTGTGTGTCAAGTTACTGCCAAGTGCCAAAGTAGCAGGAATCGCGCTACTCATGGTTCAATGAAATTGTTCTTGGCTTCATGTAAATCAAATATGGGCAGTGGCCTATAAGTCTTCCAAATTTCACACAGCTATCCATTTGGCTACGTGCATGCAGCTTACCATGCCTTCCAGAACAATGGAGCTGCCATAGCAACGCTGCATCACAAGGACTGTCTGATATAGAAACATCCACACATAAATGTCTCATAACTGTTAGAGAGGGAAAGGATTTGAACAGTTCTAATACCAAATACACTCTTAATTGCCCCTGGTAAATTATACAGTTATGATGCATTACTAGAGTCCACCCCTGAAGAGATCTCACACCCATTCACATATGTTCTCCTTTACCAGTAGTCAGTGGTATCTGATGGTCTTGAGAACTTGTATTTACTTTTAATGCAGAGAGCAGTAACACTTTGCACCATTTTGCTAATTGGCAAAAGTAATCATTGCTGGCTACAAACTCTCTGCTAGGTCTCTTCACTCTGCTCCCCCTCCCTCCCTCTGCTGAAGTGACTTAGCTGATGTCATGGCAATGCAGCAGAGAAGGAAGGGGGAGCATTGTGAATAGACCAGGCAATGATTATAGTTGTCGTTTAGCAGAGCAATATAAACTTGCAAACGTTTTCACACATGGAATGCTTTCAAATGTTTTATGCACCGAAGAGTAGGTACTTTAATTTTAGTTTTGTTTTTTTTTTTGGGGGGGGGGGGGGGGGTTAAACCTGTACTATAAAACTTTTTAGTACTGAATACAGTATGAAGGGGAGAGCTAGCTCACCTATCAGAATGTTAGTGCTGTGTTACCCTGCCAAAGTTCACTGTCCAAGTGACACCCAGGAATCTGGATAGAGCGCTGGGTGTCACTGAAAATGGACACAAGGAAAGCCAGAAAATACTGACAAAGGTTCTATCACTCTGCAAAATAAAAGCATTTTATATTACACAATCTGTTCGCCTATTAAGAAAAATATCTGCCTATGAGAATCCTTAGCTTGTCAAACTATTCCCATGCACAAAAAGACACATGTAGTATTTGGGTCTTTACTGTTCATTGATGAACTAGGCAGGTTATCTATATGTATAGTTATCCTGTAATTATAGGTGATTTATTAGCCCCAAGAAAGAAAAGGGCTCTCAAAGTTTAGAGAGTGTGTTTTAGAGTTCCAAAGAGACCTAAAATTTTAGCGCTTTTAAGACTTCCTATCCTAAAAATGTCAGCTAATAAGGCCCAGTACATAGAGAAGCCGCAAAAGAAAGCATCCATATCACACACTCCATGACACTCATCAAATATGAACATCTCTGGAGAGGAAGTGGAGCTTGTTCCCTGTCTCCTCACCTTCAGAATAATGCAGAGGTATCAGGGCAATGAGAAATCACATCTCCATGGTGACTGACGCAGAGGCCATTATAAGCAGATGTTCTGTCACCACACATTCTCACATAACTCCTCATTAGTACTGTCAATGCTGATCTCTGCTCAGGAAGGAGCCAGCCAAAAACATAACAAAAGGAAGGATACCCATTCTCTACCAACACGCCTCTGTTCACTTTCTGTGCTGATGGTGAGGACCACTCATCATCAATCCCTTCTTAAAGGTGTACTCCAGTCAAGCATGAGAACCTGTCATTGACTGTACCCCTCACTAGTATGACCTAATTAAACCAGTGACAGGGCTCTGTAAGGTGAAGGGAGAGCATTGTGTCATAGCTGTAATACATTGCAGCAGGATGCACTGTAAGTATCAAGGAGGTGTCTGTGTGTTGACTCAGCATGACCTGAAAGGAGCAGGTTATTCATGGTCAGGATATTTATTATGCATGCTATAGGAGGAGGCGTTAAAGAGCTCAGTCTCCAATTTGGCCAAGTGAAACAAATAACTGGGGCACTTGGGGTTATTGTAACCTTCCGTGGAAAACAATAAATTCAGTCTTTATCATGCAAGAGTTCCCGGTTTCAGCATCAGAAACACTTCCTATATCAATATATTAGTATGTAACCCCGCCCTCTCAGTAATGCTTAGCCTAGGCCAGTGATCTGCAAACTTGTAGTTCCTCAACAGCTGGAGAGCCAAGTCCCACAATGCATTGCGGGAGTCTGAGGGCCACATTCATGATTCATAAAGGCAAATGCATTGTGAGACTTGTAGTTCTTATACAGCTGGCGAGCCAAGTTTGCAGATCACTGGCCTAGGCAGTTTAACTCAACATTTATCTCCTCCCAGAGCATTCTTGTGCCTCCCTCTGCCTAGATTGATTGCTGCCACACTCCCCTCCATCCGTGGAACACTGGGTAGGTATAGTATGTATGCCACCATTTATTTACCTGGTTTCTATTTATATGCCTGGTTTGCCTACCTTGCTTAAAGGACGACCGAGGTGACATGTGACATGATGAGATTGACATGTGTATGTACTGTGCCTGGCACACAAATAACTATGCTGTGTTCCTTTTTTTCTTTCTTTGCCTGAAAGAGTATGCAAGTGAGTTTCTATCCGGGTCGGACTGGGTCAGACTATAGCATAACCCTCTGATAAGTAATTACAACCATAAAACACTTTCCTGTCAGTAAATGGCTTCCTGGGGCAGGAAAGAGACAAAAAGGGTAAAAAATTCATAGATTTGAGCTCTGGCATACTTCAATGAGGGTGTCATTTAGCAGAGACAATGTAACAGTAAAAACTTAAAAACTAGATTTAAATATAATTTAAAGAGACTCTGTAACATTAAAAAGATCCCCTGGGGGGTACTCACCTCGGGTGGGGGAAGCCTCCGGATCCTAATGAGGCTTCCCACGCCGTCCTCTGTCCCACGGGGGTCTCGCCGCAGCCCTCCGAACAGCCGGCGACTGTGCCGACTGTCAGTTCAATATTTACCTTTGCTGGCTCCAGCGGGGGCGCTGTGGCGACTTTCGGCACGGAAATACCCGATCTCCGTCGGGTCCGCTCTACTGCGCAGGCGCCGGAAACTTGCGCCTGCGCAGTAGAGCAGACCCGACTGCGATCGGGTATTTCCGCCTACTTCGGCGCCGACAGCCGTCAGAGCGCCTGCGCAGGAGCCAGGAAGGTAAATATTACGTTTCTGCTGCACGGAGGGCTGCAGCGAGACCCCCGTGGGACGCAGGACGGCGTGGGAAGCCTCATCAGGATCCTGAGGCTTCCCCCACCCGAGGTGAGTACCCCCCAGGGGCCGTTTTGTCGTTACAGTTCCTCTTTAAAACTGTAGGATATCTAAAAAAAAAAAAAAAAAAAAAAATTAAAAAGTAATTTTTAGGAGGATAGATACAATTGTTTTTCTCGTCAGTTTATTTTCACTTCGGATTTCCTTTAATAACAGTCCTGCTTCATTCAGGTATTGACTATGAGCATATTAACCTTCTGTATCACTGTATACTGCAGACTATTATTTGTAAGGTTTTTGTTACTGAGCACACTAGCACTTTTGGTTTTGGCATTAGTCACTTTATTCATTGTACAGACCCGGGTCTCCACAACCCATGTAGGGCTCTTGTATGAGCCCTAAGTGGGGTGATATTGCAACACAAGGGGTTACTTACTATGTGGTTGGGAGTGCAGATGGTTTCTATTGATATGCACTCCCAGAACATTCTGAGAGACCAGGCATTATTTTCACTGGCTTTGGAATTCTCAGAACCGAACATTCCGCAGAGAACATCTGTCAGTACTAAAGATGGTGTTACCTGTGATAAATTTCAAAATGTAAATCAGGGTAGAGAAAGATTTTACAACAGGCAAACACTGACTAAATAACTTATAAATGGATATTGTAAATAACAAGCAATTTTATTCATTACATTATTTTCACTACATTGTAAGGAGAACAGAGGCGCCAACAGAATAAAATATACCTAAAAACTTTACAATTCCTCATGAGGCGGTGGTGGACTCATCTCCCCGAAGCAGACATGATACTGTCAGTTTTAGTACAAACAAATGTATTTATATACTCCTACATACAGTGCAACGCGTTTCGCGGGTATATTCCCGCTTCCTCAGGCAATAACAAACAGGAGTACACACGGTGCAGTCTTAAGGTCACGATAAGCGCCTCTGTTGCACTGTATGTTGTGGTATATAAATAAATGTGTTTGTACTAAAACTGACAGTATCATGTCTACTTTATGGAGATGAGTCCACCACCGCCTTCCAAGGAATTGTAAAGTTTTTAGATATATTTTATTCTGTTGGCACCTCTGTTCTCCTTACAATATCAGCATCCACCCCTGGAGGATGGGTTGAGAATTCCCTTTCTTCTCCTAATCTACAGAGCGCGACATCTTAATCCTGAGTGAGGACAGGCCTAATCTCCTCACCTGCCTACACAGTGGTTGCCTAATTGGTAACCCTGACTTGTGAGTATATCTATCATATACTTTTCCATTTACCCATCAACCAACTTACTACAATATATTGGGCTCTCGGTGTCCCTTTTTCTTATTTACACTACTGTTCCTCTTTACATTAAATTGATCCTTCCCCGGATCACCTGGTATATGTGCAGGTTCAGGTTGGTGTTTATTTTTATTTTTATTTTATTTTTTCTGGTTAGACGGATATCTTTTTTCAGCCAAACTATGTAACTATGTAATAACTTGGTGACTTTCACCAGACAAACTACAATGCAATTTTTGTAAGGCTGTCACAAGGCTGAAGCTGGAGGGACAAGCCTTGGATCTTATTTATTAATATTAACCCGAGTTGGAGATCACTGTACGCAAGTGTCCCTGTCATGCTGGCTATTTGCAAACACATATTTGAAACCCTTTCCTGCAACAAACTGGGCAAAGAGGAGAGCTGGTACCAGATCAGCGATTTTTAGCGGTTGTGCAAATACAAACACATAGAGGCATTCGCACAAAGCAGGTGGTGCACCGAAACTAAGTGGCATTGTAGCAGTAATGTTATTTATTTTATTTTATTTATTTTATATAGCGCATCACTGTACAGAGTATATTGTCTTGTCACTAACTGTCCCTCAGAGGGGCCAGTCTAAACCCTACCCTAGTTATATGTCTGTATGTATCATGTAACACATGTATCAGTCTAGGGCAGGCATGGGCAAACTTGGCCCTCCAGCTTTTAAGGAACTACAAGTCCCACAATGCATTTCAGGAGTCTGACAGCCACAATCATGACTCAAAGGCAAATGCATTATGGGACTTGTAGTTCCTTAACAGCTGGAGGGCCAAGTTTGCCCATGCCTGGTCTAGGGCCAATTTATGGGGAAACCAGTTAACTTATCTGTAAGTTTTTAGGATGTGGGAGGAAACCTGAGTGCCTGGAGGAAACCCACGCAGGCACGAGGAGAACATACTAAGGGCCAGTGCACACCAAAAGCACTAGCGTAATTGCAAACGCTTAGCGCTTTTTGAAGTGATTTTCCTAGGTGATTCTAGGCATGTGCCTAGCGATTTTCTAATCATGCACTTTGTCACCGATGCTAATAATTATCAGTACAATCAGGCAAGACAGACACTTATATAAGACAGACGAGTATGTAAGCTGAAGGACAGTTTTATTAATATGGCAATCAGCTGATCACTACATTTATAGGCAGGTCCCCAAGAATAAGATATGTACCTTATATACTCACGTAAAAGCCTAATTTTTCAGCATAAAAACGTGCTGAAAAGTTACCCCCTCGGCTTATATGAGAGTCAGTGGAGCAGAACGGATGGTAGAGCAGGATTTGTTACCGGCAAAGAAGTGTAAGGATCTTGCACTAGTGATGCTGCTCTTGCCAGCTGGCTCCCTGCTGTGTCCATGCCCCCCATCCCCTTGCAACATGGTGTGCAGAGTGCGCTGCTCAAGACTACCTGTATCCCCTGGCTTGTGGAGTGGAGCGCGCAAGCAGCACGTCAGCGGTGCAATGAGCCGGGATTCTTCCTGTGTGGCAATCACTGTGTCTCATATCTATTATATAATCTAGTGGTGTCTTGTGACCCAGCTGTATCAACCTTGGGGTACATCTGGCTATGGGGAGAGGGGATGATGTGTACTGGGTGCACATCTGGCTACTCTAGGGGAGCCACACTAGGAAGGGAGCTTATAAGCGAGTCAATAACTTTTGGATTCTGAGGGAAAAGTGGGTATCTTGGCTTATACATGAGTATATACGGTACACACATGCAATAACCGTTGGCCAAAAAAGGTGGATTATGACCCTTTCAGTCAACATAAAAGGGTCGTGTGTAGGACAGTCGCCGATCAATCTTGCTAGAGCAAGAATGCAACAGGACGGATCCTTAATTACCCCCCGAAGCCATGAGCATGACCGATCGCAATGCTATTTTCAACCCCCACTGACCAATTAAACCTGGGGAGAACAAGGGCAGAGCTTTCATTATTTGCAGAGCTGTGAACAGCAGGAGCAACCTACCGAACCTCGGGGCGTCGTCTTCTACACTTCCTGCAGCTCCTAGGTGCTTTCCTGTATGTATACGCAGCACCCACCGTGTCACCTGACCTGCACATGCATGCTTTACAAGCCGTACAGGAAAGCTGCTGGGAGCTTAAGGAAGTGTAGAAGATGGCACCCAAAGTTCAGGTAAGTTGCTTCTGCTGCCCACAGCTCTGCATGGGAAGGAGGTGGAGGGTTAGTGTTATTTAGTGCCAGTTGCTTCTCCAGCAACGGGCAAGCACACACGTCCGGCATCAGGCAATCCTACCATTCACTGAGATTTTTACCTCATGCAGTAAGTTATTCAGTATTTTAACCAGTTCGGCCTATCTGGACGAGCTTCCTCGTCCAGATAGGCACTGCTGCTTCTGCCGCATGGTGTGCGCGATCCCATTCACCGATCTAATTTCCCCGCAGAAAAACTGACGCTTTCTAGTGAGAGAGCGCGGTATTTCTGCACCCCAGGAAACTTCTCCGTGAACTTTAGTTCCTGGATGCGAGATTGTTCGCATCCAGGACTTTTTTTTACTGTGGCCATCTTGTGGCCAAATAGTAAACTGCACCCACATACACGGTTAATAAAACAATTCTATTATTTTACATTTAAAATTAGGAGTTTCCCTCCCACACCAAAAATTACCAACATACATATTTTATTTAAATAAAAAAAAAATACAATAAAAAAAACAAAAACAACATTAATAGTTAAAGAGAACCAGAGATGAAGCACCCTCTTGTATTTTACCTTATAAATCAGTGGGAACATGACTGTAAACACCTAATCTGCCCTTTGTTCTCTGTGTAATCTGACTGTAATCACCTCTGATAAGAACCCCCGACTGAGAAGTCAGGCTGCTCCGTCTAGCTTTGCTACAGAAAGATTATAGCGGAGTCTGTCTTCTGTGGTGTTATTTCAAGCCCAAGCCTGCCCCCTTGTGGCTTTGCTATAATGACTCAGCAATAATCATTCCCAGCAAAGCCAGATTTAATTGCTCAGTCTGGGATTCTTGTGACTGCTGATAACAGACACTTTTAGCAGTGAGGGTGAAACAGAGAGCATGGTAAGTGTTTTCTGATGTTCTTACTGATATATATGGTAAAATACATGAGGGGGCTTCGTCTCTGGTTCCCTTTAAACAAGGGTCTGAACTTTTTAAATATGCATGTCAAGAGAATATGTTGTTATATTATTTAAAATTATAAGCTTATAAATAGTGATGGACACAAATTGAAAAAATGCACCTTTATTTCTAAATGAAATATCGGCACCATAAATTGTGATAGGGACATCGTTTAAACGGTGTAATAACCAGGACAGATGGGCAAATAAAATACATGAGTTTTAATTACGGTAGCTTATATTAATTTCAAACTATAATGGCCAAAAACAGAGAAATAATGAATTTTTTTAATTTCTTTCTTAATCTTCCTGTTATAATGGATTTAGAAAAAAATAATTCTTAGCAAAATGTAGCACCCAAAGAAAGCCTAATTAGTGGCGGAAAAAACAAGATATAGATCAATTCATTGTGATAAGTAGCAATAAAGTTATAGGCAAATGAATGGGAGGTGAACGTTGCTCGGATGCATGAGATTTTCAGACTGCGGTGCTGAAACGGTTAAGGAATCACTTGGTCTTTTATTCGCTATTTGATGGATTATTATACTGACAAGTCGAAGGTGCATAAAATAAATCAGCTCAAAACCATTAATATCTTATTAACAATTTTTAAATAATATTGTGAAATTAGGGAAATGGTTTTATTAACGTTCTTATTTTCCCGAGTATTGAATCAGTTTTCATCTTTTTCTGCTCTGTTTCCTCCCTTCTATCACCTTACCGAATGGCTGATTGCCGACAGCTCCTTCTGGAGATAAATACCGAACATCTCACTTGTTTCACTTACATGCTCTATTGTTTACGAATTGAAAATTGTGAGGCATTTACCGACTAGTCAGTAATTTTAGTTAGTTTTCCACGCTGTAACAGCCTTTTAGTGGCAGCACTGTGGATTAGTAGATAGCATTCTCGTCTTGCAGCATCGAGTCCCTGGTTCGAATCCCAGCCTCCCAAAAACATACAGATAAGGTAATTGGCTTCCCTGTAAAACTGGCCCTAGACTATGATGGACACTATGGTAGGGATTGCGGTACATTGTGAGCCCCTCTGAAGGATAGTTAGTGACATGACTATATACTCTGCAAAGCAATGGAGAAAATATTGGTGCTATACAAATACTAAAATAATAATGATAATAAACGTTTCAGTAAAATCAGCTGTTTTCTACTTTACCGCACGTGGTAATGCATAGGCTAGGTTCACAGTGAGAGTTGCATTGCACTCCTGTAGCAGCGGGAACGCAACAGGAAAGTGGCATCGCACGTTATCCACCCGTTGTGGTGCATACAGTGAAGCATACAGTAAACTAAAGGTATGCTTCACTGTACTGTTAACGTGGGCGTTATGCGGTAGACACAATGCATTAAGATACTACATTTTGTCAGCTCGCACTGTGAACGTCACATTGTTTTTACATTGCGACATTCTGCATTACAATGTGGCCGTTACGACTCACCACAAAGGCCCTCTGTGAACCTAGTTTTAATGAGTTGAATTCACTGTGATATGCTGCTTTCTCCAACTCCTTTAAATTTGCATAACAAAGTATTCCAGGTTTGGGGTTGTTTAGAACTATGAAATGAGCACAAAGCACAGTGACAGACATGACAGAAACATGACAGTACCTCAACAGCAAGAGGGACAGCAAAGCCAAGCAAGGAAAGAAATGCTGTACATCAAGCCTGTCAACTGAAATGCAATGTCTCCACCTTGTGGATAGAAGATCAACTGCATCACAAATAAAAATAATAAACAGCCTACTTATAAAGAATTGGAAATGTACAGATCATGACTTCTCCAGATATTTTAATTAAAAAAAAATTAGTTTATGATCTTCATATCTATAATGAGGTGTTTTATACAGTAGCGATCAGTGCTCTGAAGACCTGTGATCACTCAGACACAGTTTGCTGCAGTTCATCACCGATTTTCTCTCCGCCCCACATTTTTTTGCTTGAGATTTTGCAATTCAATTTCTCACTAAATCTAAAATACATTAAAGGGAATCTGAAGTGAAAATAAACTTATGATATAATGATTTGTATGTGTAGTACAGCTAAGAAATAAAACATTAGCAGCAGAGATATGAGTCTAATATTGTTTCCAGTACAGGAAGAGTTAAGAAACTACGGTAAGCAAAAGAGCTTATCTGAGCTCCACGACTTTCAAAGTCGCATAGAGCTCTGTCTTCTGAAGCTTATTATCTCAAGTGTCTCTAACTGTATTTTGTTTTTTTCTGCAGAGTAAAGCTCAAAAGTTCACTAGCTTACTCTGTTAAATCAATTAGAATGCTGAGTGTAATGTGAAAATTTCAAATATTGGAGAATGATGCAATGTTGTAAAAAAAAAAACTATATAACTGAAAATAAAAGTATTAGACTATTTTCCTTGCTACTAATGTTCTATTAAATTATCCATACTACACATACAATTCATTATATCATTTTTTTTCCGCTTCAGTGTTACTTTAATGGGTTGTGTGCATATTTGATATAAAAAAATATTTTGCAGGTAGGTCAACTCAAAAAATAAAGTAAATAATTCAGAAAAAGGACTGATCTTTTTGAGTAGCCCAAATAAGAAAAAAATTCCTCCTAACTTCCAAACAAGTCCAGGAAAAAAAATACAAAGTAGAAATCAAGAGAGCAGTCAGAGTGGTCACAATCTGTTCTAGAGCAGTGTTTCTCAACATTTTATTGGTATGCACCCCTTTTAAAGCCCTGTACTCACCAAGTACCCCCTAGCATAGTAAACATTATCACAAGTACCCCTTGACAAATATATATTTAATCATAGTACATGATAATTGGTTCTAAACAATTTCCAAACATTTACTATTGCTTTTACTGAGCAAAAATACTCATTTGGTGTTTAAATAAGATTTATCATTTTGTAAAACTCTAAGGCCTCTTTCACAGCAGGACGTTGCGGTTTGATGTGACGTTAAAGTCGCAGCGCAAATTGCACCGCCCCAAAAAAGTTGCACCTCAACTTAATGCCCCGTTATCGTCGCATACAGTAGAGCATTCAGGCAATGAAAAGTATGCTTCCAAATCATTACTGAGCATGTGCAAACAATCTAACGCAGCTAATAACGTGTATAACGCACAGCATGCAGCACTTTCTAATAACGCTACACGTTACACACAAACGCAACGTGAGCACTGGGAATGTTGCACAGACTTAGTATTGCTTTGTGTTAGTCTGCGTTTTAAGATTTGATAACGTGCGACTTTAACGTCACACTGTGAAAGAGGCCTTAATGTGTTATTCTTGGTTAAGTTTATCAAGCCAGAGTAACCATCAGAAGTACCCCACGTTAAGAACCTAGGTCCTAGAGTACAGTCAGAGTCTTACTAGAGCGCAGTCAGTCTTCACTAGAGTGTTGTCCCAGTCTTAACTATAGTGCAGTCACAGGCTTTACTAGAGTGCAACCACAATGTGGTCACAGTGTCTACTTTAGTGCTATCACAGTGTGGTCATACTTGAGCACTCATAATCAGTAGTTTAGTTAGCATAAAGATTGTGGTCAGTCTCTACCAGTTAGCAGTAAAATCATGATCACAGCATGTCAGCTGTCATAGTCCCGGTTAATGAAGACAGTGACATAGGCCACACTTCATTAAGATCATGCTGGTGATAAGTGAAAACTTATAACCCCACATAGATCTGCATATTAAAGGGATACCGAGCAGGTAGTAAAAAACAGAAATGGTACTTACCTAGGGCTTCCTCCAGCCCACCGTCCTCCTGGCTCCTCTGCAGGTTCCGCTGGTGGCTCCATTAATTGGCAAATTCCAACGGAAGTCGCCACTCCGAGTCCCCACCGCACACTTTACACATCATCACGCGGACCGGCATGAGTCCTGCGCAGACGCGGTTTAGAGTCAGACAACCGCGCATGCGCAGGACTCTCACGCCGGCCGGCGTGATGACACGTGACATGCGTGGCGGGGACTCGTAGTGGCAACATCAGCCGGAAGTCGCCAATTAACAGAGCCACCAGGATGACGGGGGACTTCGCGGCATACGGTGGGCTGGAGGAAGCCCCAGGTAAGTACCATTTCTGTTTTTTACTACCTGCTCAGTATCCCTTTAAGTGTTAATTTAATAAAGAAGCTCCGGGAAGCTTAATAAACAAGCACCTGCGCAAGTACGGAGCCGCCAGTCTTCAGGCAGCACTTGTGCTCCCTAAGACTTCCCGAAGCCTCCCGGAAGAGAGCAGACTCCAACCTGTCGGCCAGAGAGTGCTAACGGAGGAGACCGCGCTGGAATGAGGGGACCAGGAGAGGAACAGGAAGAGCAATGTGTCAGTAAGCTCCATTTTCTGGTACCTACTGGTATGCAGGTGGTAACAAGGAATCTGAAGTGAAAATAAACGTATGATATAATTATTTGGAAGTGTAGTACAGCTAAGAAATAAAACATTAGCAACAGAGATACGAGTCTAATATTATTTCCAGTACAGGAAGAGTTAAGAAACTCCAGTTATCTATGCAAAAGAACTTCACTGAACTCTGACTGAAAGTCGCAGAGAGCTCCGTCTTCTGAAGCTTATTATCTCAACTGTATGTCACTGTATTTTGTTTATTCTGCAGAGGAAAGTTCAAAAGATCATTAGTCTGCTCTGTGAAAGCATTTAGCATGCAGAGTGTAGTGTGTAAACTGCAATGTTATTAAAAAAATAAATAAATAAAAACCCACAATATAACTGCAAATAAAAATATGAGACTTTTCTTTGCTATGAATGTTCTAGTAATTATCAGTACTACACAACCAATTAATTATATCATAATATTTTTTTCCGCTTTAGTGTCATGTTAGAGTGCGTCCAGACACCATGGATTCTCACAAAGTAATGCTGGTTATTGCTTTAGCTTGTTTATGTTCTGTTACAGTCATATGCAAATAGGGCTATTCAAATGGCTTCACAGAATATGCTGATGAGTGTGCCTCAGTCCATAGCAGTGTTCTCCCCAGGCTCTTTTAGCCGGGTGCTCTACCTGGCTAGTTTTGGTGAGCACCCGGCTCTCATCAGCTTACCTCCTCCTATGCTGTAAGCAGAGTTGCACAAAGACGCTCTGGCCTGCATTCTGTCATCACGCCCAGGCTACTTTTTCATGCCACCCAGGTGGAAAAAAAATTCTGGGGAGAACACTGCAATGCAAGGACTTGGTTTGGCCCACAGTGCAATTGACAACTCCTCCTACTCTGTAGACAATACAAGACATATAACATTTATATTGCGGTCTTTCCTGTCAGACTCAAAGCACTTCAGAGTTGCAGCCACTTAGGGAGCGCTCCACAGGCGACCAGGTGCATTAGGGAGTGTTTTCAAAGAAACGAGGGAAGCACTCTTGCTTGGCAATAAACCTTATATTGTACACAACAGTACACAAACGTTTTAGAGCAACTCGCTTTTCCTCAGGTGTGCATCTGAGGAAGAGCGAGTAGCTCGAAATCTTTTGTGTACTGTTGTGTACAATATAAGGTAGATTGCCAAGCAAGAGTGCTTCCCTCGTTTGTTTGTTTTCATTGTTCTTGTGTGGAGGGGTGAACCACAGGAGGTAAGTACCGGCAGCCAGGTGGAAAGTTCCCCTGGAAGGAGGTCGAAGAAGGGTCATCTATTGCGTAAGTATTTGGCGAGTGTTGCCTAAAGACTTTCTGTGTTTTACATACAGGCTGTCTTCTTATTGTTCTTTCTCCAGCTTCTATGTAACTTTCTTTAATGTGAAATAGTTTAAAGGGAAACTGAAGTGAGAAGACTATGGAGGCTGCCACGCTTATTTCCTTTTAAAGGGGAACTGAAGAGAGAGGTATATGGAGGCTGTCATGTTTATTTCCTTTTAATCAATACCAGTTGCCTGGCAGCCCTGCTGGTCTATTTCTCTGCAGTAGTATCTGATTAAAACCAGAAACAAGCATGCAGCTAGTCTTGTCAGATCAGACTTATAAGTCTGAACCACTGAAACACCTGATCTGCTGCATGCTTGTTCAGGGCTATGGCTAATAGTATTAGAGGCAGAGGATCAGCAGGGCTGCAAGGCAACTGGTATTGTCTAAAAGGAAATAAACATGACAGCCTCCATATACCTCTCTCTTCAGTTCCCCTTTAACCAGCTGAGCGGTCTGGACGAGCTCAGCTCGTCCAACACCGCCAGAGGCTGCCGCTCAGGCCCTGCTGGGCCGATTTTAATGAAATAAAAAGCAGCACACGCAGCCGGCACTTTGCCAGCCGCGTGTGCTGCCTGATCGCCGCTGCAGCGCGGCGATCCGCCGCGTGCAGCGGCGAAAGAGGGTCCCCCCAGCCGCCCGAGCCCAGCGTAGCCGGAACAAACAGTTCCGGCCAGCGCTAAGGGCTGGATCGGAGGCGGCTGATGTCAGGACGTCGGCTGACGTCCATGACGTCACTCCGCTCGTCGCCATGGCGACGAGGTAAGCGAAACACGGAAGGCCGCTTATTGCGACCTTCCGTGTTACTTCTGGCCGCCGGAGGCGATCGGAAGAACGCCTCCGGAGCGCCCTCTAGTGGGCTTTCATGCAGCCAACTTTCAGTTGGCTGCATGAAATAGTTTTTTTTTTATTTAAAAAAAACCCTCCCGCAGCCACCCTGGCGATTTAATCAGAACGCCAGGGTGGTTAAATAATACCAGTTGCCTGACAGCCCTGCAGGTCTGTTTGGCTTCAGAAGTGTCTAAATAACACCAGAAACAAGCATGCAGCTAATCTGTCAGATCTGACAATGTCAGAAACACCTGATCTGCTGCATGTTCGTTCAGGGTCTATGGC
This sequence comes from Hyperolius riggenbachi, assembly GCF_040937935.1. Taxonomy (NCBI): domain Eukaryota; kingdom Metazoa; phylum Chordata; class Amphibia; order Anura; family Hyperoliidae; genus Hyperolius; species Hyperolius riggenbachi. Next base: position 369,454,778 of record NC_090650.1, read on the forward strand.
TGAAAGTATTAAAGGCAGAGGGTCAGCAGGGCTGCCAGGCAACTGGTATTGCTTAAACGGAAATAAACATGGCAGCCTCCATATACCTCTCTCTTTAGTTGTCCTTTAACCTCCTTAGCGGTATGGACGAGCTCAGCTCGTCCATTACCGCCGGAGGGTTCCGCTCAGGCCCTGCTGGGACGATTTTCTTCAAATAAAAAGGTGCACACGCAGCCGGCACTTTGCCAGCCGCGTGTGCTACCTGATCGCCGCCGCTCTGCGGCGATCTGCCGCGAGCAGCGGCAGAAGAGGGTCCCCCCAGCCGCCCAAGCCCTGTGCAGCCGGACCAATCAGTTCCGGCCAGCGCTAAGGGCTGGATCGGAGGTGGCTGACGTCCATGACGTCACTCCGCTCGTTGCCATGGCGACGAGAAAAGCAAAACAAGGAGGGCCGCGCATCGCGGCCCTTCTTGTTACTTCTGATCGCCGGAGGCGATCAGAAGTACCCGTCAGGAGCGCCCGCTAGTGGGCTTTCATGCAGCAGCCAACTTTCAGTTGGCTGCATGTAATAGATTTTTTTTTTATTAAAAAAAAAAAAACCCTCCCGCAGCCGCCCTGGCGATCTTAATAGAATGCCAGGGTGGTTAAAGGACAGGTCCAAAGTAATAAAAAAATAAAAACATGACCTACTTAGCTGGGCTTCCTGCAGCCACTGGCAGCTTATGTGTCCCTCACCGCAGCTCCATCCCAGCCAGTGTTCCTTGGTCCCCTCCGTTGCAGATGCCGACCTCGCCAGGTCAGAGCAGGGCAGTGCTCCTCACGTAGCCTGGAGCATTCTGCACAGGCACAGAAACACTGCACCTGCGCAGAACACTACAGTCCACTGGAGCGCAAGCGGATCGGCCGTGCAGGCGCAGAAGAGATCTGCAAAGAAGGGAACACCAGGATACCAGCTGGGCGAACTACAGTGAGGGACAGATAGGCTGGTAGGGGCTGGAGGAAGCACCATGTAAGTAGATCTTGGGGAGGGGGGGGGGGGGGTTATCCCAGATGTGTTGTTTTTTTAAATATGGAATGCTTCCATTTTTACTTAATAGGCTATGTTTATACTTACCTGGGGCTTCCTCCTCAAGAGTAGGGTCCCTTGCCATCTTCTCTGTTTGGCCGCTATCTCCCGCTGTGCATAGGCAAACACGGGGAGGGGGGTAATTATAGCTGTTCAGAATCCCCCCCCCCAGACCAGTGTCTAGGGACAGGTACAAGTGGAGGCAGCAGCGTGTGTACAGAGCACGGAGCAGCTCTGGCGAAGAGTCAGGTATGAGCACAGTCCTGTGCCCTGCTGTGTGAATGCTTCACTTTCCCCTTCATTACCACCGTCGACTGTATCCAAACTGCTCCTGATCAATCCCATTTTTTGATTGGAAGCAGATCGGACATTTAGGAAGTAATTGTCAGATCCTGTCAGTCAGACAGGAAATTGCATTATGTGTACCCAGCATGATGTACTACCAAATTATTATCCTCTATTGTGCATGGCTGAAGGAGACCTTTTAGGAATCCCCTCCCCCTTGAAAATCCTGGGTTTGCCCCCGTTGTGTGCCCCCCAGCGAGCGTACTGTGCCTGCCTAGACATGCATGCGCTGAAGAGCACGACTGGCCACAAGTGACCCGATTACTGGGAGAGATAGCAACAGAATGGAGAGGTTAGAGAGGATAGGGAGGGACCCCACGCACCTCATGGGGCTGGAGGAAGCCCCACGTAAGTATAAATACAGCCTATTAAGTAATCTCACGTACTCTTAGTAGGAAATAAATATGGCAGCCTCCATATCCTTCTTGCTTCAATCGTCCTTAATGCACATTTATGATACAGGTTTGGTACTCTCTCTAGAGTAAAATCACCTTACAGTAATAAGTGCTGTACTGGGTGAAAATGTTATGTATTCACACAGTGCTGACTCTCTCCACAGCACTACACTATCCATAGTTATGCTGCAAGCGTCCATCAGACGAACTCCCCATGCAATGCTAGAGGGAACATCAGTTTTCACACCATGGACACAGTACTGTACATCCTCCAACGTACCAGCCACGAGTCACACAACCTTATAGTGAAGGTCTTCTGGTGCTATATCATCACCGATCTATATCGCCTAAATATATAACAACAACATAACAGTAAACATGACACTGCCTCCTCTCCTTCCTCCCCTCACCTGTGAAGACGCCGTCCCCTTGCCGCTCTCAATCCTCCTCTGCACTGACGTGACGAAGGGGCACACAGCCCTCCTCCATACGGGAGCTGTCACCCTGCGCTGCAGCCATCTGCCTGCATGTCTCGCACAGGGCGCCGCCATCATGCTGTCAGACCCGCTGACCTCCAGCTGCCTACCATAGAGAGCTTACCGAGAAACAGAGAGCAACAGCGGCCTCTAGTGGTCACACTCATCTACATGCGGCTGCAGAAATACAGTACAAGTCTTCCCAGGAACAAAATGCAGAAGTTGGCTATTACTAAATGGTCCTCAATTGCAAAGACATTCTTAAAGGGATACTTAAGCAGCGTAAAAAAAAAAGAGTTTCACTTACCTGGGGCTTCAGCCTGCAGCCGTCCTGTACCCGCGCAGCCACTCACCGATGCTCTGGTCCCCTGCTGCGGGTTAGTTTCATTTCTGAGGACTGGGAGTCGGCGGGGCGCTGCACCGGCATAGCTCTGGCCACGCGTATCCTTGCTCACGTTCGCAACCGCAATAGTGTCCTGCACAGGTGAGTGGCTGCGCGGGCAAAGGACGGCTGCAGGCTGAAGCCCCAGGTAAGTGAAACTTTTTTTTTTAGGTGGCTTAACCTCTTGAGGACCACAGCGTTAAACCCCCCTAAGGCACCGTTCACACTTAAGCGTTTTGCTGTCGATCTTGGCAAAGCGCTCAAACGCTAGCGCTTTTGAAAGCGCTAGTGTAATAAAACCCTATGGGCCCGTTCTTACTTGGGCGATTTGCGCTATCTGCCACAAATCGCCCAAAAACGCAAACGCATAGCCTGCACCATTTTCAGGCGATTTTCTGGCGATCGTGTTTCAGTGCTATAGAAGTGCTGAACGCGATCACGGAGAAATCGCTGCACTGTGAAACGCCGGCAAAAATCTCTGGCGTTTTGCGCTTATAACTGTGAATGGGGCCTAAAGAGCAGACCATTTTTTTAACAATAGGCCACTGCAGCTTCAAGGCCAAGCTGCAGGGCCACACAACACAGCACACAAGTGATTCCCTTTTCTCCCCACAAACAGAGCTCTCTGTTGGTGGGGTTTGATCGCTCCCCTTGTGTTTATTTATTTTTATAAATATTTTTGTTATTTATTTTTTAATAAATATGCCTATTTTTTTCACCTCCCTACCACAGCCAGCCAATCATGGTGATCAGCTGTCATAGGCTTCTGCCTATGAGAGCCGATCGCTCTCTAGTGTCCCAGGGGGTCAGCCACGTCACACGGCTTTCCCCAGTACAGCACTGCTGCAGATCGCAGCGCTGTACAAGGTAATTAGACGACGTCTAACAGTCCCCAGAGCGGCGATCGACCCTAATTATGTCACAGGACCCCTAGTGGCCTGACTGCAAATTGCCTTCCAATCGGTTTCAGCACACAGACCATGCAAGCTGTGGTCGCGATCAGTGGGCAGAAACCGACAGAATTTGGGCAGCAGTCCGACCAGAAGGGAGCCTGTGAGGTACGGTAATTAAAATGTACACACTATTTCAGGGTATAACTGCCACCACTTCTGCTTTCCTGGGCCAGAAGCACCCACTGACTAGCTATTTCTAGACCTGCAAATAAAACGGTTAAACACACTCTATTCTGTCTACCTAGCAACAAAAGTAGCGTCTCCTCAGAAGTCTGGGTTAAGTTTCTGTGTATAGCTGAATAATAGGGTAGCTGAGTAAACAAAGGACGTTTGAATGTCGTTTATTAAATATGCAATATGAATAATTAATATATACAGAAAATTATTAAAATCAACAATTATTGAGAAATGAGATAACACAGTATGAAAATAAAAGGGAGAAAAAATGGATACATAAAGTTCATGAAGAGATGTCCTTTTGTGGGAGAATCATAAAGTTCTTGGTTTCAATTTCAGCAAAGTTCTTTTGTTTCAGATCAGAGCAAAGTCCAAACAAGCTGGCCGCTAGCCACGTGTCCTCTGGCTGGCAGCAGACAGGCTCTCATACAGATAGAATTTGGAGGACTGAAGTCCGCCTGCTGGCACTGTGCTTTTGATGAAGCTGGCTCGGGGGTGTGCCAATGCTCGCCCCCTCTGAATTACCAACCAATGACAGTTCATTCTCTCTGAGAGAAATTTGAGGTTTAAACTTATAAAATTCCGTAACTCATGGACGATACATGTCATATTTAGGTGGATAGCAGATTCCTAATTGTCAGAAAATACCGATTAATATGATATCAGACATGACTAAGGCAGCGGGTCAGGTTCCTGAGAAGATTCGTATCGCAATAACTGGACGAGATATTGCCATGAATGTTAGAATGGTATATCAGCGCGTTGGGCAGACTTTAACGAATAAGACTATATGAATTTTATAGCTGTGGGATATACGGTCTCCATATAATAGGTAAGAAACCATACATCACATGCATTCATATCTGTCCTTATCGGTGCTGCCCAGGCTGGCTTTCTCATGGCCCCCCTGGGAAGCCAGCTTCCTGGCTCTTTTCATGGAGCCATTTGGCTGTAGGGGGAATGAGCTGGTCCCTGCAGGGAATCTGGCCGCGTGCAACATTCCTGAGTGGTGAGGGGAATGCTTTGCTCACAGGGGGACAGATCTCTGGTTTAAAAAAAAAACACGACGAAGTCATTTTCTGATCGCTTGCACGACTGGCAAATCTGACCAAGAAATCGGAAAAATCGACGTTTCCTCCCGGCTGTTACAGGGATTCTCTCAGCTAAGACCAAACCTCCCATCTGTTCCTAGTCAGACGGAGATTACACATCACATCTCGGTTTAACGGTTTGTGTTGCAAACTGACCGCGATTGCGTTTTAGCCGACTGGGCGTCGTCTGGCGTCACAGACGGTGGTTTCGCCATCTAATAGTCTCCAAGCGGCAATCGCCGCTGAGAGGCTGAAGGCGGAGCTCGGCTCCGCCTACTCAGGGACGGATCTAGGGGTGGGGCAAGCGGGTATCTTGCCCCAGGCGCAGTTTGTTGAATTCTTAAAAAGGCAGCAAAATGAATGGCAGTTTAGGCGCCAAAACCTGACCTTGCCCCAGGCGCAAGTTGGTCTTGATCCGTCCCTGCGCCTACTAACAGGAGATGTGCACAATCTCCTGCACTGCGAGCCCCAAGGACCTTACGCTGATCGGCGTTAGGCTGTCCTGGGGCTGCCGCCGTGGTCATGCCCATCGGCGTGACTCGGTTGGCAAGCAGTTAAAGAGTAACCGTACCCAAGAATTGAACTTTATTCCAATCAGTAGCTGATATCCCCTTTCCCATGAGAAATCTTTTCCTTTTCACAAACGGATCATCAGGGGGCTCTGTATGGCTAATATTGTGGTGGAACCCCTCCCACAGTGTGATGTTAGGACCATGGTTCTGACATCACACTGTGGGAGCCTTGTTGCATTGTGGGAAATAACAGCTGTTTACAGTTGTTTCCAACTGCCAAAAAAGCAAGCAGGATCTCCTTCCAGGCTTCCACTGACATCACCTGCCAGCAGTAAAAATGTCACCATGTGGTAAATGTCAGAAGGTAAATCAGGGAGAGGAAAGAGTGGGCAAACACTAAATAATTTATACATAATTATTGTAACAATGAAGCACTTTTTTTATTACATTATTTTCGCTGGAGTTCCTCATTAAGTACCCCTTTCAATTCTGGGCTGCAGTGTGTTCTTAACCTCCCTGGCGGTAAGCCCGTGCTGAGCATGGGCTATGCCGCGCAGGGGGATTTCTCAGGCCCTGCTGGGCCGATTTTGATAATTTTTTTTTTTGCAGCACGCAGCTAGCACTTTGCTAGCTGCGTGTGCCCTCTGATCGCCGCCGCTCCGCACCGATTACGCGGCGCTCCCCGCGCCGTGAGGGCCCCCCCCAGACCCCGTGCGCTGCCTGGCCAATCAGTGCCAGGCAGCGCTGAGGGGTAGATCGGGTCTCCCAATGACGTCACGACGTCGATGACGTCATGCCGCCCGTCGCCATGGCGACGGGGGAAGCCCTCCAGGAGATCCCGTTCTTTGAACGGGATCTCCTGATCTCCGGTTGCCGTATCATGTAGCGAGACTTTGTCTCGCTACATGAAGAAAAAAAAAAATTAAAAAAAAAGACTTTGCTGCCCCCTGGCGGATTTTTAATAAACCGCCAGGAGGGTTAAAGGACAACCAAGCTGAAGGGAAAAAGTTAAAGGACAGCTGAAGTGAGAGGGGTGTGAAGGCTCCCATATTTATTTCCTTTTAAGCAATACCAGTTGCCTGGCAGCCCTGCTGATCCTCCAGCTCTAATACTTTTAGCCATAGACCCTGAACAAGTATGCAGAAGATCAGGTGTTTCTGACATGTCGGATCTGACAAGATTAGCTGCATGCTGATTCAGACATTACTGCAGCCAAATAGACCAGCAGGGCTGCCAGGCAACTGGTATTGTATAAAAGGAAATAAATATAGCAGCCTTCATACTCTTGTCACTACAGTTGTACTTTGCGCTTTACTTAGCTAGCGCTTCTTGCAGACCCTAGCGGTCTACATGGTTCCCCGCTGTACTTCCACTGCCCTCCAGTACGCTGCTAGCCCCCACGAAAGAGAATAGACGTCAGCTGTGGTCACGTACTTCTGCGTGTGAGCAGGCACAACAGCGCGCTTCTCTCATTCACACATGTTGCCGGGAACATTCTGCACCTGCACAGTTCACATAAACTGCACAGGTCAAGACACAGAACGTTCTGCACTAGTCTACTTTAGGGGACCCAGAAGGAACCTCATCATAGGGAACAGTTCTCCAATCACAGTACCCTCTTACAGCACAAAGCGTTCTGATTGACCACAGGGGTGCTGCTAGACCAAGGCAAACTAAGCAGCCACTTGGGGCCTCAACCACAGCAGGGGCCTCCCATGCTGCCATCTGTGACTTTTATGGCCGCTGCTGCCTTCCCAGCACACAGACCTCAGATCACTGGCAATGTGAACAGAGGGTCAAGAGCAGCGCAGTGACCACGGAGTATACTTCAGATGCAGAAGTGAGATAATTGTTAATGACCTGCATTTGAAGTGTGTTGTATGGTTACTTTGTGCTGCTCTCCTCTCTTTGGGCGCCGATGATTCCTATGCCTTATATAGGGGAAAGCACCTTTGGCTACCTATACTGGGGGGGGGGGGCGGGGGGGGCGACACCTTGGCTACTTATACTGGGGTTGGCTGGCTATCTATACTGGGGGGTGCACCTTTAGCTACATACTTATACTAGAAAGTCTCTTATTTGGGGGGAGGCACACACCTTTGTCTACTTATAATGGGAGAAGGGGCCACATAAAACTTAGCAGCACCCCTGACTGGCACAATACTGTGGGCGTAGTTTACTATAATCTATTGGAAACCTAGAAGTTCAAGAGAGTGACGTCCACCCAATGACGTTAGTTGAATTTCCCTATATTCAGGGGCATAGCAATAGGGGGTGCAGAGGTTGCGACCGCATCGGTGCCCTGCCCCAACTGCAGTATTAGCTCTCTATTGGTCCTGTGCTCATAATTATCACTTCTATAGATACTTTGAATGGTGGTAATCATTATTAACTGTTCCCCATCCCCTTCTTGCACTGTATTTGCCATTAACAGGTTTGGGTGCGCTGTATCAATTGTTATGTATAGAGTGCTTGGGGGGCCCCATTGTAAAACTTGCATCGGGGCCCACAGCTCCTTAGCTACACCACTGCCTATAAGGTTTTCTGCTAGGTCACCTTAAGTAGACTAGCGCCAAAAACATATACAGTATATGTTACGGCCAAAACCCAAAGTCTGGCCACTTCGGGTTCTGGACGGTGAAAACCGTGGCCGTCACACTGCGCCCAGTTAGAAATAAAAAGATTCCCGTCCGCATAAATGCATGTGGTGGCCGTCTCACTGCAGCCAAATGTATCCAACGGGGGGTAATTGAATTAATTCCTGTTGCGGCAATTTGAGATGAAGCCGCCTCTTTGGCTCTGCCTCCTACCCCTGCCCTTCTCCTATGCAACTTTGGCAGCCGGGGACACGCGTGTCCCCACAGTCGTTCGTAGCAGCAGGGAATCCTGCCGTTCGTTCCCGCAGAGCGGGTGCTGATAGAAGCGATGTCTGCAGCCTCCCCGCTCTGCTTCCCTGCCGCTACGGACCAGTCTGGGGGACATGCGTGTTCCCCGGCTGCCAAAGTTGCATAGGAGAGGGGCAGGGGGAGGAGGCAGAGCCGAAGAGCCGGCTTCATCTGATAACATTCCCGCAAGAGGAATTAAGTAAATTACCCCCCGTTGGATACATTTGGCCGCAGCGAGACGGCCACCACATGCATTTACGCGGACGGGAATCTTTTCATTTCTAACATTGCCTGCACGTGCACGGCCACTTCGCGTTTTGACCGGCCAGAACCCATAGTCGCCAGACTTCGGGTTCTGGCCATAACATATATACACTTTTCTCCTGGCGGATTTAAAGCGCTTCAGCGCTGCAACCCCTTAGGATGCGCTCCATGGACAACCAGTTTCATTAGGGAGTCTTGCCCAAAGATTCTTTACTATTTTAGGTACTGTATTGAGCCAGTATTCAAACCCTGGTCAAGGCCTCAAATTATACAGCAACAGCCATATCAGTACACTATCCAGCTGAGCGATCCAGCAATCCCACAATGCTCCAGGCACCTGGAGCACGATTAAGAGAGGTGTACAGAAGCCTGCGACCACAGCTGGGGACAGGGAGCTTTCAGAGGGGCTAACAGCACACTGGAGGGCAGTGGAACTGCAGCAAGGCACCAGATAGACTGCTAGGGGCTGGAAGAAGCCCCAGGTAAATAAAGCTTAACATTTCCCCCTTCAGCTCGGATGCCCTTTAATTTTTTTTTAAATACCCTTGAAGTAAAAATATATTGTGAATAAGGCCCATTGTGTGCTAGATTACCCGCTGCTTACATTCCTCGTGCTGCTTGTTGTCTTCAGGGTCCTGCCCATTCCACGCATGGTGGTGTAATAGTTAGCAGCACTTTTGCCTGGCAGCACTGGGCCCCAGTTCAAATCCCAACCAGGGCACTATCTGCAAGGAGTTTATAGGTTGTTTCCTCCCACATCCCCCCAAAACATAAAGATAAGTTAATTGGCTTCCCTCTAAAATTGGCCCTAGACTACAGTACATATACGACACAATACAAACAGACATATGACTATGGTAGGGATTAGATTGTGAGCATCTTTGAGGGACAGTTAAGTGACAAGACAGTAAACTCTGTACATTGCTGTGGAAGATGTTGGCGCTATATAAATACTAAATAATATTTGACTGGCCCCTTCAGCCTAATAGTCTCCAGGATGTTCACTGGGTGGTGCACAACAAGCACTGGACAAGCATGAGTTCCAAACATCGCTTAACCACTCGAATTGAGCACGGACATGCACGGTTCAGAACTAGCGCATGTCCAGTTCAGAATCGCTTTTTTCCTGCCCAGTAAGTATCAAGAAGGCAGTGTGAAATGAGGGAAATATGTTTTTATTATTAATTTTCTCTGTTTCCTCCCTTCTATAACCTTACTGAAATAGCTGATTGTTGGTTACCAACAGCTCATAAGTTTCCAGGTCATTTTAACTAGAGGTTGGGGTCCCTTCAAAGGGGATGGCCTCACCATGGTGAAGGGGTCAAGTACTGAATAATTTGTATGCAAAATGTGGAAGCAAGCATCGTCCATAGTGTAAATAAAGGCAGCATCTGTTTGTATGTAAAGTGTGCATTTAGCCTGTTAGAGGTGGTGCACATCTGAGAGGTTAATCATTCAGATGCGCAGCCCCCCCTCCTTTTTGTTTCCACTATATACAGTACAATGTATAACTACAAGGCTAGCTGCTCCCAGCCTGTGTAATTCTAGCTTGCATGTCAATTTTCGGTTTCATTGGAAATCAGGGTCATTAATGCATATGAATTGCACCTGTTTTGAATGCAATGTATATAGTAAGGCTATTAGAGGTGCTGCATATATGAGCGATCAGTCACTCAGATGTGACCTGCAGGATGTGCTGGCTTCTCTCCTAGCTGTCTACAAAAATGAAAGTTAGACATTTACGGTATGCCTAGCTGCTCCCAGGTACATACACGTTTCCAGGTCATTTTAACTAGAAGTTAGGGTCCCTTCCGAGGGGATGGCTTCATTGTTGTGGAAGGGTCCAGTACTGAATAATTTGTATGCAAAATGTTTGTGGAAGCAAATATCCTCCATAGTATAAATAAATGCAGCATCTGTTTGGAAGCAAGGAGTGCATTTAGCTTGTTAGAGGTGGTGCACACGTGAGAGGTTAATCATTCAAAGGTGGCATGTAAGTTTTTAAGATGCACAGCCTCCTCCTCCCCCTCCCCCCCTTTTTTGAATCCTAAGTATAGATTTGAGAAGCACTTATCAATGGGGATTCCACATGTGCTATGCTGGAATGACTGCTACCCTACAGTCTCATGTGAAACAATGGCTTCTATTCACTAATGTCTCGTTTCCATCTGTCTGCTTCTATCCGCTTTTCAGCAACATGTATCGATCTGTAACAATGATATGCTGATAAAAAGTGGACAGAAGCACACTAAGGCCTCATTCACATATATGCAGCGCAGATGGCGTGCGATCGGACCGCAACGCGTATGATTGCATGCCATCTGCGCTGCTACCCGCTGCTCTGCTGATCCCATCCATTGACAGTGAATAGGTCAGCTCTGCGCTTGCGGGCAGAATGCATGCAGCAGTATGCAAGCGCATCGTACTGCTGCGCAGTGCCTTTGATGTAAATGGCAGAAGGGCTGTCTATGCCCTTCTGCAGTTCTTGCGCGTGACACATCATACGCACTTCCAAATGCGCACGGAAGCGCATATCATGTGAACGAGGCCTACGTGGAAATGAGGCCTAAGACATGTTTGGTAAAAGAAAAAAAAAATACTGCATTCAGCGTTTTAGACTTATTCTTTTCCAAATTCACTAAGATTTTCACACATGCAGTAATAGTTTGGTAATTCACCGAAAAAATGCCTGACAATTCCCTAAGATTTTTACCTTGTGATATTTCATTTTTTTTCCCCCAGGCATTTCATTCAGTATTTGATGAATTATTGCAGTGCAGGGAAAATGAAAGCCAGATGTGATACAGATAGCATTTTCTTTTTATTATGCTGACAAGTAAAGTCAACGGTGTGTAAAATTAACATAAAATGTGTATAAAACCATTATCTTATTAACCATTATTAATTACTACATAATACTATTGTGAAATTAGGAAAATATGTTTTTATTATTAAGTTTCTCAGTTTCCTCCCTTCTATAACCTTACCGTATGGCTGATTGTTACCGGAAGCTCCAGGCTAGAGATAGATACTGAATATCTCACTTGTTTTACAGCATGCCCTATTCTTTGTGAACTGATATATACTGTATGAGTTCCAGCAGGGTTGGGGTAGTAGAAATACCCCCTAGGTGCGATCTGGCCACCCTCTCACTGCTCAGGCTGCTCCCAGTAAAAGCCACTAAATAGGAAGTAAAAAGAAAGGAGGGGCGCTCTGAGATTCTTGTATAAAAGTTCAAGAAGATTCCCTGCCAAGGCAGGTCTCACCTGGTATCTGTGTGGCTGACAAGCGTGCTCTGCCAGAACGTGCCTGTTTCCCTCATAACCAAGCCGGGGACAGCGCTCTCCGAGGTCCAGCTGTAGCTCGCGAGGTTGGGCCGACGTCACTGGCAGGACTTCATCCGTAGCTACGTCGCCGTGATGGGAACCAGGACGCCCGCTCAGCACTAGCGTAGCCAGCTGGCGAGCGGCGCCTGTACGTCACAACGGTGGCTGCTGCAGACCAAAAGGGAACCTCTGCGGAGAACAGCGCTAGTATAGGAACACAGGGGCTTGGGAAAAGTTAAAAGTTGTCTATTTTAAATAAAATTTTTACTTTCCCCAAGCCCCTGTGTTCCTATACTAGCGCTGTTTTTTTTTTTTTACTATTTCTCTCTCTCTAATATATATATAATCCCTCCCTCTTCCAGCCAGCCAATCATGGCGATCAGCTGTCATAGGCTTCTGCCTATGAGAGCCGATCGCTCTCTAATTCCCTAGGGGGACAGCTGTGTGACGCTGATTGCAGCGCTGTACTGTGTAAATAGACGGCGATTGCGCCGTCTAACAGTCTTACTCGATTGCCGATCTGAGACTGAAGGCGGGGCGGAGCTCCGCCCCTCAAGCCGTAGATGTGTGCGCACCCTGCGCACGATCTCCTGCAGTAGCTGGCCCCAGGACCTGACGTCAATTGGCGTTAGGCGGTCCTGGGGCTGCCTTCACGGCCACGCCCATTGGCATGGGGCGGTCGGCAGGTAGTTAATTTCCCAGGTGGTAACAGCCTTAGTGAATTGACATTTTATAAAAATGTCCCCTAAAATCACCTGTTTTCTGCTTCATGGAATGAGTGATGCTTAGTGAAAGCCAATGTAGAGATCCATAAGCACCACATGATAAATAGTGTAGCTCTTCATTGAAAAAAAATCACGTTAGAGACCGCAATTAATCAGTGACAGCCACTGTTTTGGCATTATCGCCTTTATCAAACTAAGAAGGCAATCGCTCTAAAACACAAACTCAAACTGGACGTTTTTATGCATCCACTTTGAGTGCCATGAATTCTATCTTGACATCCTGTGAATCAGCAGCGGGTCACTGCGGGATTTACATGGTGGCGAATGGTGAAGGGGAATGTGTTCCCCCGAGCCAATCAAAATGTCTGGGAATGAATGGGAATGACTTCAATCACGACCCATGTCAATTCATAAAAAGTGAAAGTAAAAAATGTAGTTAGAAAACATTTGAACACTTCCTGGTAACTTCCAGGAGAGTGTATAGCACCATCTAGTGGCCAAAAGTAAGATTAAAGTAAAAAAAAAAAAAAAAGGAATAAATATAATAATTATTATAACCTTATTAGACCCTTACCCTGTAGTAACCAAAACACTTAAAAAATTAAAAGTGAAATTTATAAAAAAAAAAAAAATAGTTACTTTAGGGTCTGAACCTTTTTTTTAACAGCTTCCAGACCTTGATGATTGAAATATATGCCCTGTTTTAATCCTGTTATTCCTGACAGGGCGTAGATTTCACTCAACCTGGTGCAAACTCCTGCTGATCGCGTCATTCTCTGCTCGCTGCAGGCGCAAATTTCATTGGCTCCTGACCCTGTCATCACTGTGAGACAATCCCATTCGCTCACATTGATCGACAGGGTCAGGAGCCAATAATAATGGCTCCTGACCAGCTCACACAGCTCTGCTGTCATAGTGAGGGCAGAGAGAGGGGACTGCGGCAATGGGAGAGTGGCGGGTATGTGCAGCAATTCATCGGGAGGTGCCGTTCTTTGGTACCAGCAGTCTCTGGTCCTTAAAGAGGAACTGTTGTGAAAATCTTAAAATTTAAAACACATACAAATAAGAAGTACATTTCTCCCAGAGTAAAATGAGCCATACATTGCTTCTCTCCTATGTTGCTGTCACTTACAGTCGGCAGTAGAAATCTGACATTACCGACAGGTTTTGGGCTAGTCCATCTCTCCATATCTCAGCATGGCCTTTATTCTTTATAAAGACATTCCCTGAAAATGATTAATACAAAGATACTGGCCAGCCTCCCTGCTCACTATTTTGGCAGTTAGACAGAGCAACTGCCATTCACTAAGTGCTTTTAAATATAAAGAAAACCCTGAGAACCCCCCCTATGAGAAGATTGGCTAGTTCAAAATCTGTCAGATTTCTACTACTTAGTGTAAGTGACAGGAACATAGGAGAAAAGTAATTTATGACTCATTTTACTCTGGGAGAAATGTACTTCTTATTTGTATGTGTTTTAAATTTTAGGATTTTTGTGACAGTTCCTCTTTAACCTTTTGGGGACAGACGTTGGTTGAATCTACTTCCAGCAGGTGGTGCTGCCGCCCTGACTGGACGTTGATTCAACGTCCGCGCTAACGAACCCTCCCGACCCGATCGTGCGCACCGGAGAGGGAAGATTAAGCTGTCATATGACATCTCCCCTCAGTGATCAGCAGCCATTGCGTATGGCTGATCACGTGATCACTACGATCGCCGGCGTATCGTAGTGAACACTTTGGCGGCGGAGGCAGGGGGGAAAGAAGAGGATCCACTCACCTCCCTGCCGTTCCAGCGTCGATCGGCGCCCCCCTCTGCTCTGACCGGCATCTCTGCTCCTAATGTTGCTCAGTTCTGAGTCCCGACTTGATGACGTCATCAAGCCGCGACCCGGAACTGAACGGCATTAGGAGCAGAGATGCCGGTCAGAGCAGAGGGGACTGCTGCGGCTCATCGCTGGACCCTGGAAGGTGAGTGATGGCTGCTGGCGAAAGGGGAGATACTGCCCAGCCAGCCACAGAGGGGATCCGGCCGCCTGACCCCCCCAAATGCTCGTAACCCTCCCCCCCCCCCCGCAAAATGCCTGGTCCTTAAGGGGGGTTAGGCGGCCGGTCCCGAAATGGTTGAGACTGCTGGTATGGAAGTGGTTAATATGTATGAAGAAAAAAACAAAAAAAATACATCTTTATTTCCAAATAATATATTGTCACCATACATTGTACTAGAGGCATAATTTAAACGTTGTGATAACTAGGACAAATAACTGGAACAAACTGGCAAATAAAATTTGTGGGTTTTATTTATAGCATTGTTTATTTTAAAACTATAAGGGATGGGATTGGAGAAATTGTGTATTTTTTCATTTTTTCCTTGATTTTTCCTATAAGATGCATAGAAAATAAAGTTATTACTGTAAACAAGTATCACCCTCAAAAATGTGGCAAAAGAAACAAGCTATAGATCATTTAGGTGTGATTAGCGGTGAGAACGTTATGGCCAAATGAAAGAGAGGAGTGCTGGCAGGTGAAAACGGCTCTCATATAGCCTGTGGGGTTAAGTGGTTACTGGCTGTCTCTAACATGATTTGTTTTATTACATGGTGCTGCTAGCTCTACATTGTCATTCTGTTGACTCCAGACATGTGCAGATAAAGTAAACATTATGCATTTACAGTATCCGTGCAGTAAGGAAAGAACACACATTTTAACATGGAAAACATGTATTTATTCAAAAGTCTGTCCACTCTCCTTCCAAGCAGTTTGTAGACAGTGGAGTGCAAGGCATAAAATGTGTGACAGCTCTCTGGAGGTGAGAGATGCAGAAATAGCAGAATTTAGCACATACAGCAGAAGAAGTCCATCAGTACCGGCTGCACACATTGTATATCAGCTTTAGTGTCTACACAGTAAATGAAGAATCCAGCGTAACAAAACACATTGGCAGTCGCAAATAGAGCATAGAAATCCCTTTATATACCCTGCTCACCAAGTATAATCTGGATAGTTGTGTTTACAAGGTCTCTACCACAAAACGTATAACATCTAACCCCTTTATTGCTGACAAGGTCGTCATCTAAAGCAATGAATAATGAACAAAGAAATGTCTGGTGTGGACACAAGAGGGCGCTCTGGGTGTGCTTTTTTAGTTTCTTGCAGCATCCTTTAGTTTTGGCTGTATAGACACACAGTGGTCTCAATGACTCTCCTCATCCTTTTCTGTCAGGTCATCTGTGGCACTGGCATTGGCTGCAGAGTTTAACACTTCTCCAAAATCTCCAGATGGCTGTCTGGTGCCACCGACTTTTGACTGTAAAAGCAAAATGCAGTCAATGTTAATACAATTGTTAGAACGCAAACCTCCGGTTGCAAAACTATACTTGAAGTTAGTGGGAAGCAAAAATAACTCAAAACTGATACCTAAGGAGAGGGAAGGCTCTTGGTCCCATAGAGCAGTGTTCCCCAACCCTGTTCTCAAGGCCCACCAACAGTACATGTTTTGCAGGAAACCACAAACATGCACAGGTGGGCTAATTAGTGCCTCAGCAGAGTCATTTAACTACCTCTGTGGATTTCCACAAAACATGCACTGTTGGTGGGCCTTGAGGACAGGGTTGGGGAACACTGCTTATAGAGCCTTCCTGTTCCTCTCATGGTCCTCACGTTTGAATTTCCCACCGTGGGAAATCTTCAGGAGCCTGCATGCTCCTAAAGATGGGCGACTCTGTGAGTGCGCTAGCGCATGCCCAGTACGGAGCCTCCTGCATCGGCTGAGAGCAGTATTTGACCGATCGGTCGAATACTGCTACTGTGGGAGCCAGCAATGGAATGCAGGGACCGTGAGAGAAGCGGGACGGCTCCATAGGACCTCTTCTTAGGGAAGTATCAGTTTGATTTAGATTTTTTGTTTTGGCTTCCTATGTACTTTAAAGGACACTAATTATATTTATTGCATCTTTTAAACAATACCAGTTGCCTGGCATCCTGCTGATCTTTCATGCATCAATAGTGTCTGAATCATACACGTGAAACAAGCATGTAGCAAATCCACATCTGGTCTGTATTGCTCAAGGTCTAAGGCTAAAAGTCAATTTGATTTGTTTAAATTAAAATCAATATGGCAGCCTCCATATACCTCTCACTTTAAGTGTCCTTTAAAGTCAATCCCCAGAAATAAAAAATAAAATTTCCTACACCGCAGTGACATCTGGGAGGAAGCATGGCGCTTGCACCACTCACTCTTCCCCGCCAGATTTGATTGGAGGGAAGCTGTAGCTGTTGGAGCCACAGACCTCCCAACTAGTTTATCAAGTGGTTGGGGGTCGTGGTTTTGGAGTACAGCTATCAAGTGGTTGGGGGTCGTGGTTTTGGCGTACAGCTATCAAGTGGTTGGGGGTTGTGGTTTTGGCGTACAGCCATCAAGTGGTTGGGGGTTGTGGTTTTGGAGTACAGCTATCAAGTGGTTGGGGGTCGTGGTTTTGGAGTACAGCTATCAAGTGGTTGGGGGTCGTGGTTTTGGCGTACAGCTATCAAGTGGTTGGGGGTTGTGGTTTTGGCGTACAGCTATCAAGTGATTGGGGGTTGTGGTTTTGGAGTACAGCTATCAAGTGGTTGGGGGTCGTGGTTTTGGCGTACAGCTATCAAGTGGTTGGGGGTCGTGGTTTTGGCGTACAGCTATCAAGTGATTGGGGGTTGTGGTTTTGGAGTACAGCTATCAAGTGGTTGGGGGTCGTGGTTTTGGCGTACAGCTATCAAGTGGTTGGGGGTTGTGGTTTTGGCGTACAGCTATCAAGTGGTTGGGGGTCGTGGTTTTGGAGTACAGCTATCAAGTGGTTGGGGGTTGTGGTTTTGGTGTACAGCTATCAAGTGGTTGGGGGTTGTGGTTTTGGCGTACAGCTATCAAGTGGTTGAGGGTCGTGGTTTTGGCGTACAGCTATCAAGTGGTTGGGGGTCGTGGTTTTGGCGTACAGCTATCAAGTGGTTGGGGGTCGTGGTTTCGGCGTACAGCTATAAGGGTCATGTCGCACAGGTGACTCTGTAGCAATAACTGTATCACCACGACTAGTAGCTGTCACTAGACTTCTACTTCATAGGAGATGCCAGGGACAGTCGCTAACACTTGCAATTTGTTGCAGAGACTTGACAGTACCAAAATCGCAGGAACTAATTGCTAGGATTAGAGACTAGCAACTGTTGCCTGTGTGACTTGGCACTAATGCCAGGTACACACCATACAATTTTCTGGCAGATTTACCTGCCAGATCGATTATTTCCAACATGTCCAATCTGAATCCAATCTTTTCCAATCTTTTTAAAATGTTTTTTCTATCGATTTTCATAGAACTGAAAGAAAATCGATTAAAAAAAGTCAAAAAAACTATTTAAAAAAAAATGGAAAATCGAAAATAATCAATTGAAATTCAGATTGGACATGTTGGAAATCGATTTGGCAGGTAAATCTGCCAGAAACTTCTATGGTGTGTACCTAGCATAAGACAGCACCTGCTAAATCTACTGTGTTACCCGAGCCAAGTCTTCACATTGCTATTGATGCATTGCATGTGATGGTATTCATACATGAAGTTACCACAAGGTCTTCTGTTATCTATCAATAGCTGGGCACACAGAGTAACCTGTCACACAGACCGAGATAAAAATGAATAATGGTGTTAAAAAGGAGAATATCTGTTATAAAAAAAAACTGCGGTGTTTGACATAATACTAGTTTACCAGCAACAAAGTTTCCTCTTTCTAACTGGTCCTAACTAACACTAAGGCCTGGTGCACACCAGAGGAGTTTTTCTGAGCGTTTTGAGTTTTTAAATCTGCTGCTAATGTTATCCTATGTGTCTGTGCACACTGGAGCAATGAGGTTTTGTAAAAGACCCCATAGCATTACATTGGGAAGAGCTTTTAGAGGTTTCAAAAGCTCTTCCCAATGTAATGCTATGGGTTTTTTTTACAAAACCTCATTGCTCCAGTGTGCACAGACACATAGGATAACATTAGCAGCAGATTTAAAAACTCAAAACGCTCAGAAAAACTCCTCTGGTGTGCACCAGGCCTTAAAGTCATTGGGAACCGCTGCTTAAAATAAAAACCAGATACTTATCTATGGAGAAGGAAGGCTCTGGGTCCTAATGAGCTTTCCCTCTCCTCGTTCCAGCGCTGGCTCCCTTGTAGCAGTATTTGATTAAATTAGTCAAATACTGCTCTCTCCACCACCGCCGAATGGAGTCTTCGGGAGCCCGAGTGCTCCAGAAGACGGGCCGCTACAGACTGCGCATGCGCGAGCGCCCTCTCTCTCATGCATGCGCAGTATGGAGCCGCCTGTCTGTGGGAGGACTTGGCTCCCGAAGACTTCCTAAGTCCCCCGCAGCCGGGGATTCAAACGTGGGATCCTGAGCTGCACCGAGGGCACCGGTAAAGGACCGGGAAGGTTTATTAGCACCCAGGGCCTTCCCTCTCCTTAGGTAAGTATCTGGTTTTTATTTTAAGCAGCGGCTCCCAATGACTTTAAGCCCCACATGGTAGGTGAAAATCAGCCAAAAACCTAGAATGTATACAGAAGCCCCAGATGCTCCCGGACACCTCAGCCAGCCACACACTCCCCCTTCCCCCATAGCAGCAGAACACATCACTAGCCTGCAGTGTCAACCAAGAGAGTGGGATTTGATCCCCACCAGGCAACATGCCACGTTTGTGTCTACAAAACTGCAAGCATGCCAGTCGGCACCCAGGCAAACACTGCATTAAAAAAATGAATTGGGTGCAGAGAAAGAGCCCAGCACCCAGCCACCGGACCGGATTCTGGAAAGGCCACAAAGGCCCGAGCCTTGGGGGGGCAGCTAACCAAGAAGCGGCTGGACATGTAAGAGAGATTGCAGAATATGGAAGAGGAGGCTGCAAATAGAATACAGAGGTTGCAAATAAGGAGCGACACATCACACATGGAGATAGGGAGCTGCTGTCCAAAGGACCTGTATAGAACTGAAAGAGACTGCAGTGCATTCATGTTATACTTGGAAGAGGGGGCTGCACAAGGAATAGGAGGGGGGTGCTGCACCTGGAAGGGAAACTGCAACAAAGATGGCCTAGGGTGAAAATAGTATAAACCCAGCTTTGCCCAGCCACGCCATACTAGTGTCAAACTAACAGAAGGTCCCAATAAAAGCTTACCTTCAGATTTTCCACTTTCTCTTCAAAGGACTTGAATGTCGGTGAGTTCCTACAAAAATGAGATGTAAATCAGTATTTTTCTAGCTAAATACATGGATAAGCAGATACTACTCCCCCTCCCCAACAAGGCTTTGGATTTATATTATATCTGTGCAAGAATAGTAGATGAGATTTATAACAAGAGAAGCACAACAGTTTAAGCCCATGCAAAGTAAAGAGGCAATACTTGGCCTAGAGCCGTACTTAATATCTTAAAGGGAACCTAAACTGAGAAGGATATGGATTTTTCCTTTTAAAATTATACCAGTTGCCTGACTCTTCTGCTGGTCCTGTGTCTCTAATACTTTTAGCCACAGCCCCTGAACAAGCATGCCGATCAGGTGCTCTGACTGAAGTCAGACTGGATTAGCTGCATGCTTGTTTCAGGTGTGTGACTCAACCACTACTGCAGCCAAAGAGATCAGCAGGACTGCCAGGCAGCTGGTATTGTTTAAAAGGAAACATCCATATCCCTCTCAGTTAAGGCTCCCTTAATCTAAGCTAAATTGGACTATGGTTATTCTAATGTTAGTGTAGTCATAAGTTGAGTGTGGTATAAAAGTGTTAGGATGGGGTTGTAGTCAGGAATACCATATAACCAAGTTATTTCTTTTAGCCCTGTTTTAAGATACTGGCATGTCATTTGCATTGTTTACAATAAAAATGAAGCATTGGTAACTGCCGGTACTCTGCATTCAGTGTGCAAGTCTGAAGTGCTGGTAGTGATCTGCACAAGAATGATAAAAAGTACAAAAAGGGTTAATATAAAATTAGGGATGGGAGGAGGACAAATTTCAAGAACAGATTTGTACACACAGCAGCTAATTTACAATCAGCATAAACTACAAGTAACAGCTTATACTGAACATACAGGAGGTGGTTAGCTAGTACATAAAAGGTCTCTAAAATCTACAATGCAGGTATATTGCATTAATAATTAGGGCCCTGTGTAAGGCGCTTGTTTTATCCTACTAAAATGTTACAGGATATCTGTAGACGATGGTAGAAAATGAACCTTATAGGAGGTTTATATGCATCCTAAATGCGTAAATATGCATCGGGCTTCTTCTCCTGTTGGTCGCAAAGCATTTGAAAGGTATAGCCACTGAGGGTGAGCTCAGTTGGCCACCCTGGAGTTTCCTTACTGAATAGGGGGCGACTCCTGCCAGGATTTGAAAGGGGGAGTTCGGGGATCATGGTGTCTGTCGTGAAGGTCCATGTTTACAGTTGAACTCTATTTAAGTAAGGCATCTATACTCCTGAGAATGTTTGTGCCTTAGGTTTCTTAATTAGTGATGGTCATGTCTAGGAGAGCTCACAGACAAGCATGTGATATGTTTGATCAGCTGATTGGCAAAGCTCTAATTTGCTTTAGCACATGATCATCACCAGCAAATCAGAGACTTACATATCTTATCACCTGACCAAACTAATCACCTGCTTCTCCATGACTTCTCCTAGACATAGCCATTACTACTCTCAATTGACCTGCCCAGTACAACATAAAGACATGCACAGTTCTAGCTATCCTTGTAACCCCATACATTACCTCATGGCAGGCATACTAATGGAATGCTGAATAGAGCGTATACTATAGTGCAGCAGTAAGGAAAAGAGAGACAGCAAGAGTTAGTCAAAGAGCATAAACAGCAGCAAAGCTGAAAACTGAGCATGGCACATAAAGGGTACACTGGTCTGGTAACATAAAATGGTGCTTCAGTACACAGTGGGGCAAACTTATCAAAAACAGTGTGAGGAAAGCTGACATGAATGTGGAGCAGATTCCAAGACTGAGGATTCTGATTGGCTGCTCTCAGCAACTGCTCACCCTATGCTCCAGGTTACCTTGCACTGGCTTGGATAAATGTGTCCCATTGTGATTGATAATGCTTAGAAATCTGCCATTTATTCTATTACTTCTATAGCATAAGCATATTCAACTTCAAACCTGTCTTTGATTCAAAGGAGTAAACAATGCAAAATGCCCTCCAAAGTCACACAATCACGCTCTGTAGCCATTTTATGCAAAGCCACCAAATAATCAGAACAGACACCAGGCAAATGATTTAGCTTCTGCAAGCAAGACACATAATATACACATATCCAGCAAGCAACATTAACTGTTATTATGGATCATCACTGGACAAATTCCTGAGGGCTCAGTATAATGCATGGAAATATACAGTTGTGAAAAAATACGTACAATTGCTCAACAATATGTATCAAACCTCCCAGGTGCTAGCACTGGTAATAATAAACCACCCCAAAATACAGAACACCAACACCAGTTTAGCTGCACTCATAAGAGAGAACCATTTATTGCACAAAAATATGCTTCACTGTTTGAAAAATTTGAGCAAAAACCCCCAATAAATATAGGGTATAAATTGCATAAATCTAAAAATGACAAGATCAAATTGGGGCCCCAATACATCTGACAGAGAAAAACCACTCACATCGCCACTCACTCATAAATATGCAGGGATGGGAATTAATTCCAGAGATGCAATAAATTATGCAGTGATTAGTATCACCAATTCATCATGATTAGCTAATCAAAAAAAGGGCTTTCTTCTGAAGTAAAGTGCACTTTTAGATAGAAAAAAACTGCATATGCAAAAAATAGTTCCTATCAAGGAAATCCTATATATGAATCAAGCAATCTTCCATTATACCCATATAGTCCATGTGAGATGGTTAGCAGCCTCTCTGCATCAAAAACAATGTAGTACTGAGGCAATGTCCCAATAAGGTTTACTTGTCATAATAATGATAAAAAGCAGCATACGACCTGGTAGATGAAAAAATCACTTAAGGGCAGCTTAACCACGTGCCGATCAGCATAATTGCAAACTGTATGTGTGATTATCAGTCCTTGCCACACAATTCCTTATCCAGTTAGCTGATAGCGGTGATATCCCTTCCAGACAGTTCACATAGAAGGTAGCTGGACTGCAATGTGCATTCCCCTCAGCACTTCATACAAGTATGCAGGCTACTGCCTATTTCCACTTATCTGTATACTGTGCTCTGCTGCCATAGGATGTAGTAAGCAGGGGATAACAGGTAACCACCACGTGGGAGCTGCCCAAACATTCAAATCATCCAGGACGCACACCAGCAGCGGCCATCGCTAATGCATTTCACCCCTCCCTTGGGGCTTCTTCAGAGCGTGCTGCGTAGTGACGTATGTGTTACTCTATCCTTATATACAAAAGTTCAGCTGATCATGTGATATTTGAGCCAAGGACTCACTAGTGCCATCTTGTGGACAAAACGTTTATTACATTCATTTTCAATGATTTCTAAGAAAGGTTTCTCTGCTGACCTCTCTGCTGCCATCTAATGGAAAAAGATATTAATACACCTACAAAGAGGAAAATACTAAATATCAATATATTAAATATAGTCACCAATCCTAGAAACCCACAAACATACAACAATGTGGCTTATATACCTATGATCAGAAGTCTAATCCTATGCATATTTTTACCAAAGTAGCTAAATAAATGGAATAACCACACCAAAGCTCCCCATTATAAAAACACTTTTAAATTTAAATCCGAGTTTAATCCCGCGGGGCCCAACGTGTCGAGGACATAAATCCAAAAGCTTTCCTTTTTAGTTAATTGTGTATCCAGATCAAAACGTCTCATATCTGGTACAAGTCTATAAATGCCTCTCACCCTCAGCCCAGCGGGGTCAGACCCATGGAACTTCTCAAAATGCAACGACACAGGAGTAGGCTTCCTCTTCCTTTCCTCTTTAGGTTTTTTGTGCTCTAAAATGCAACGAATATGCTCCTGTATGCGGACCTTCAATGCTCTAGTAGTCTTACCTACATAATGTCTCATACAAGGGCATGTAAGCTGGTACACCACAAATTCGCTGTCACAATTAATATGTGACCGTATCTCATATTCCTTGCTATTATCAGCATTTTTAAATACTTTATCTTCACTCACATAATCACAAATAGAGCATTTTTTGCATTTATGCATACCCCATCTTGGTTGCAACCAAGAGACATTTCTCTTTGGCCGTAATTCTGAACTGACCAAGGCATTTGACAAATTTTTATTTCTTTTTGCCGTAATAACTGGTCTTTGACCGACTATCCTCGCAATTTTTTCATCCCTTGTGAGGACATGCCAGTATTTATTCATAGCCTCCATCAGAAAAGGCCAATGTGGGCCATATGGAGTAATCATTCTTGGATGTTCACATCCTTGCGTTTTCTCTTCCTCCACTTTTTTTACTAATAAATTCTCTCTACTTGTGTTGAGAGCTCTATGATAAGCAGATTTTAACAACCCATTAGGATAACCTCTCATCCTTAGTCTTTCTTTTAACTGTTTTGCTTCACTTTTAAATTCTTCCAAAGTGGAACAATTCCTGCGAATGCGCAGAAACTGTCCCACTGGAACTGCCCGTATCTGTGCCGGATGATGAGCACTTTTGTGATGTAATAGTAAGTTACCAGCCGTCTCCTTTCTATAAGTTGATGTAACAAGCCTACTTCCCTCTCTCTTTAAATTTATATCCAGAAACTGAAGTTCTTTCTCTGAAAAATTATAGGTCAAAAAGATATTGTATGTGTTTACATTTAATCTTTCCACAAATGCTGTTAATTCAATCTCAGTACCAGTCCATATCATGAACGCATCATCAACATAACGAAGCCAGAGGGCGGCATGCTCCCGAAACGCACTGTCCATCCACACCACCTCCTCCTCCCAAGCTCCTAGGTGTAAACAGGCGTACGCCGGGGAGCACGCCGCCCCCATAGCCACGCCCCGTCGCTGTCGGTAATACCGATTTTCAAAAAGGAAAAAATTGTTCTCCAACACAAATCTAAGCATCTCAAGTACAAACTCATTGTGCATGTCAAGGTCTATATAGTTTCTCTCCAAAAACATCTCCACTGCTTTCAGTCCAATCTGATTCGGTATTGAGGTGTATAAGGATTCAACATCCAGACTTACTAAAATAGCATTCTCAGGTAATTGTAACCCATTAATTTTGTTCAGGAAATCCATTGTATCCAGAACAAAGGATGGTAATTTCATATTTATCGGTTTTAATTTTTGATCAATCCACTGTCCAATTTTCTCTGTTGGGCTCCCTATCGCAGATATTATGGGTCTTCCCGGGGGATTTTCTTTATTTTTATGTACTTTTGGGAGGATATATATAGTAGGAACTACATATTCCTTCACTTTTAATGCCTTTAATTCATTTTCTGTGAGTACCTGATCCAAGTATCCACATTGTAGTTTATAATTTAATCTATCAATCAAATCAGGAAAGGGATTAGATCTAATTTTTTCGTAACATTCTGTATTATTAAGCTGTCTATATATTTCATCTACATACATTTTTCTAGGCATGACCACGATATTTCCACCCTTATCACTTTTTTTGATGACTATTTCCTCATTGCTATTTAATTTTTTCAGAGATTGTCGTTCAGCATACGTCAAGTTTTTTGGGGCCTGAATTTTATCTTTCCATTGCTTTATATCATCCTTTACTAGTTCATTAAACAGGGATACTGACCTATTCTGTTGAATGGATGGGATAAATTCCGATTTTGGTTTCATTTTTGTATGGGCAGGTAATGGTTCAAAACCCAACTCCTCTTCCTCCACCCCCTCTAACAATTCAAAATCATCTATGTCCATGAAACCAGCTTCATCACTTATGGAAGATGTCTCTTCAGTATCAAAGATACTTCTTAACAAAATTTTCCTCAAATATAATTGGAGGTCCTTATATATTTCAAAATCTCCCACATCCTGTACAGGACAGAACGTAAGACCTTTATTCAATAAAGATAAATCGTTAACATCAAGGGCAAAATCCGACAAATTTATGACATTCTCCAATTGTGAGTCTGCCTGTTCTGACACAGGTATTTTTACTGTTACGTTTTTTTGTTCTTTTCTTTTTGAGTGTCCCCGCCCCCGCCTCCCTTTTCTTGGTTGGCTCTGGCTAAAAAATCCTGCTGCCTGGTAATTACCCCCTCTCCATTTTTAAGAATACTTTTTGGGCTTTTTGATTTTTTCTTCTGTTGTTTAGATTTCCCCTGTCTATCCTCACTCCCTGAACCTGAAGCATTTCTATGTGATTCCTCTGATGAGGAGGCCCAACTAACTCTTCGCCGTCTACTCCTGCTCCTACCTCTTGATTTTTCATTATACTTCACAAAAACCTCTCCCTTTTTAAAATCATTTAAATCCCTCTGAAACTTTTTTTGTTTATTAGATTTTACTTTTTCATTTTCCAAATCCAACTTCTTTTTCATACGACCATTTAAGAATGCAAAGTCTGGATCCTCCCCATACACATCCAATGCCTGCTCAGATGTTTTCAGCAACTTTTCCATTTCTATGAGTTGTATGGTCTCCTCCTCCACCATGATTTTCATAGTGGTTATCCCTGTTTTTATGCAATGCTCCTTCCAGATCGGAATGAACCGTGCATTTCTCAAATATTCCGCTGGTACAATCCGCTCCCGCAACCCCCGCGGAACAATTTCTTTATTAATATATCTCTGCAATGTAATGATATTCCATTTACGTCTAATTATTTTAAGGGATAAATCCTCATGGCATTTAAACAGATTAATCAGCAAAGTTTTATTCTCACTATTTGCATCCACATGCACTGCAGCACCTTCCTCTTCCTCATCATCACAATCCTTAAAAGCTGTTTCAATTTCCAATTCTATGTCAATCTTAGGTATATAAGCCATTGTATCACCCACAATCACGTAGATGTATGCAATTTAAATGACCCGGAACACCGGGAAAACACAATAAAGAAAAAATACGTACAATTGCTCAACAATATGTATCAAACCTCCCAGGTGCTAGCACTGGTAATAATAAACCACCCCAAAATACAGAACACCAACACCAGTTTAGCTGCACTCATAAGAGAGAACCATTTATTGCACAAAAATATGCTTCACTGTTTGAAAAATTTGAGCAAAAACCCCCAATAAATATAGGGTATAAATTGCATAAATCTAAAAATGACAAGATCAAATTGGGGCCCCAATACATCTGACAGAGAAAAACCACAGAAAAACCAGGGAGAGGTTTTTGTGAAGTATAATGAAAAATCAAGAGGTAGGAGCAGGAGTAGACGGCGAAGAGTTAGTTGGGCCTCCTCATCAGAGGAATCACATAGAAATGCTTCAGGTTCAGGGAGTGAGGATAGACAGGGGAAATCTAAACAACAGAAGAAAAAATCAAAAAGCCCAAAAAGTATTCTTAAAAATGGAGAGGGGGTAATTACCAGGCAGCAGGATTTTTTAACCAGAGCCAACCAAGAAAAGGGAGGCGGGGGCGGGGACACTCAAAAAGAAAAGAACAAAAAAACGTAACAGTAAAAATACCTGTGTCAGAACAGGCAGACTCACAATTGGAGAATGTCATAAATTTGTCGGATTTTGCCCTTGATGTTAACGATTTATCTTTATTGAATAAAGGTCTTACGTTCTGTCCTGTACAGGATGTGGGAGATTTTGAAATATATAAGGACCTCCAATTATATTTGAGGAAAATTTTGTTAAGAAGTATCTTTGATACTGAAGAGACATCTTCCATAAGTGATGAAGCTGGTTTCATGGACATAGATGATTTTGAATTGTTAGAGGGGGTGGAGGAAGAGGAGTTGGGTTTTGAACCATTACCTGCCCATACAAAAATGAAACCAAAATCGGAATTTATCCCATCCATTCAACAGAATAGGTCAGTATCCCTGTTTAATGAACTAGTAAAGGATGATATAAAGCAATGGAAAGATAAAATTCAGGCCCCAAAAAACTTGACGTATGCTGAACGACAATCTCTGAAAAAATTAAATAGCAATGAGGAAATAGTCATCAAAAAAAGTGATAAGGGTGGAAATATCGTGGTCATGCCTAGAAAAATGTATGTAGATGAAATATATAGACAGCTTAATAATACAGAATGTTACGAAAAAATTAGATCTAATCCCTTTCCTGATTTGATTGATAGATTAAATTATAAACTACAATGTGGATACTTGGATCAGGTACTCACAGAAAATGAATTAAAGGCATTAAAAGTGAAGGAATATGTAGTTCCTACTATATATATCCTCCCAAAAGTACATAAAAATAAAGAAAATCCCCCGGGAAGACCCATAATATCTGCGATAGGGAGCCCAACAGAGAAAATTGGACAGTGGATTGATCAAAAATTAAAACCGATAAATATGAAATTACCATCCTTTGTTCTGGATACAATGGATTTCCTGAACAAAATTAATGGGTTACAATTACCTGAGAATGCTATTTTAGTAAGTCTGGATGTTGAATCCTTATACACCTCAATACCGAATCAGATTGGACTGAAAGCAGTGGAGATGTTTTTGGAGAGAAACTATATAGACCTTGACATGCACAATGAGTTTGTACTTGAGATGCTTAGATTTGTGTTGGAGAACAATTTTTTCCTTTTTGAAAATCGGTATTACCGACAGCGACGGGGCGTGGCTATGGGGGCGGCGTGCTCCCCGGCGTACGCCTGTTTACACCTAGGAGCTTGGGAGGAGGAGGTGGTGTGGATGGACAGTGCGTTTCGGGAGCATGCCGCCCTCTGGCTTCGTTATGTTGATGATGCGTTCATGATATGGACTGGTACTGAGATTGAATTAACAGCATTTGTGGAAAGATTAAATGTAAACACATACAATATCTTTTTGACCTATAATTTTTCAGAGAAAGAACTTCAGTTTCTGGATATAAATTTAAAGAGAGAGGGAAGTAGGCTTGTTACATCAACTTATAGAAAGGAGACGGCTGGTAACTTACTATTACATCACAAAAGTGCTCATCATCCGGCACAGATACGGGCAGTTCCAGTGGGACAGTTTCTGCGCATTCGCAGGAATTGTTCCACTTTGGAAGAATTTAAAAGTGAAGCAAAACAGTTAAAAGAAAGACTAAGGATGAGAGGTTATCCTAATGGGTTGTTAAAATCTGCTTATCATAGAGCTCTCAACACAAGTAGAGAGAATTTATTAGTAAAAAAAGTGGAGGAAGAGAAAACGCAAGGATGTGAACATCCAAGAATGATTACTCCATATGGCCCACATTGGCCTTTTCTGATGGAGGCTATGAATAAATACTGGCATGTCCTCACAAGGGATGAAAAAATTGCGAGGATAGTCGGTCAAAGACCAGTTATTACGGCAAAAAGAAATAAAAATTTGTCAAATGCCTTGGTCAGTTCAGAATTACGGCCAAAGAGAAATGTCTCTTGGTTGCAACCAAGATGGGGTATGCATAAATGCAAAAAATGCTCTATTTGTGATTATGTGAGTGAAGATAAAGTATTTAAAAATGCTGATAATAGCAAGGAATATGAGATACGGTCACATATTAATTGTGACAGCGAATTTGTGGTGTACCAGCTTACATGCCCTTGTATGAGACATTATGTAGGTAAGACTACTAGAGCATTGAAGGTCCGCATACAGGAGCATATTCGTTGCATTTTAGAGCACAAAAAACCTAAAGAGGAAAGGAAGAGGAAGCCTACTCCTGTGTCGTTGCATTTTGAGAAGTTCCATGGGTCTGACCCCGCTGGGCTGAGGGTGAGAGGCATTTATAGACTTGTACCAGATATGAGACGTTTTGATCTGGATACACAATTAACTAAAAAGGAAAGCTTTTGGATTTATGTCCTCGACACGTTGGGCCCCGCGGGATTAAACTCGGATTTAAATTTAAAAGTGTTTTTATAATGGGGAGCTTTGGTGTGGTTATTCCATTTATTTAGCTACTTTGGTAAAAATATGCATAGGATTAGACTTCTGATCATAGGTATATAAGCCACATTGTTGTATGTTTGTGGGTTTCTAGGATTGGTGACTATATTTAATATATTGATATTTAGTATTTTCCTCTTTGTAGGTGTATTAATATCTTTTTCCATTAGATGGCAGCAGAGAGGTCAGCAGAGAAACCTTTCTTAGAAATCATTGAAAATGAATGTAATAAACGTTTTGTCCACAAGATGGCACTAGTGAGTCCTTGGCTCAAATATCACATGATCAGCTGAACTTTTGTATATAAGGATAGAGTAACACATACGTCACTACGCAGCACGCTCTGAAGAAGCCCCAAGGGAGGGGTGAAATGCATTAGCGATGGCCGCTGCTGGTGTGCGTCCTGGATGATTTGAATGTTTGGGCAGCTCCCACGTGGTGGTTACCTGTTATCCCCTGCTTACTACATCCTATGGCAGCAGAGCACAGTATACAGATAAGTGGAAATAGGCAGTAGCCTGCATACTTGTATGAAGTGCTGAGGGGAATGCACATTGCAGTCCAGCTACCTTCTATGTGAACTGTCTGGAAGGGATATCACCGCTATCAGCTAACTGGATAAGGAATTGTGTGGCAAGGACTGATAATCACACATACAGTTTGCAATTATGCTGATCGGCACGTGGTTAAGCTGCCCTTAAGTGATTTTTTCATCTACCAGGTCGTATGCTGCTTTTTATCATTATTATGACAAGTAAACCTTATTGGGACATTGCCTCAGTACTACATTGTTTTTGATGCAGAGAGGCTGCTAACCATCTCACATGGACTATATGGGTATAATGGAAGATTGCTTGATTCATATATAGGATTTCCTTGATAGGAACTATTTTTTGCATATGCAGTTTTTTTCTATCTAAAAGTGCACTTTACTTCAGAAGAAAGCCCTTTTTTTGATTAGCTAATCATGATGAATTGGTGATACTAATCACTGCATAATTTATTGCATCTCTGGAATTAATTCCCATCCCTGCATATTTATGAGTGAGTGGCGATGTGTGTGGTTTTTCTCTGTCAGATGTATTGGGGCCCCAATTTGATCTTGTCATTTTTAGATTTATGCAATTTATACCCTATATTTATTGGGGGTTTTTGCTCAAATTTTTCAAACAGTGAAGCATATTTTTGTGCAATAAATGGTTCTCTCTTATGAGTGCAGCTAAACTGGTGTTGGTGTTCTGTATTTTGGGGAAATATACAGTTGTCTCAGCTAAAGAAGGACATGTGCTTGGCTACTGAAATTCTGCCATAAGGCTCCTAGATACAGCTCACTGGCGCATACATTCGGAATGCATTTATCCTCTCCTTATAATTCACAATGAAGTCCAGCTTTCCCTCAGGCGGCAGGCCTCTGGACACATACAGCCGAAGCCTGGCATGTGTGCCGTGATGTATCCATTCAGTGTGGGCCAGAATCACCATAGTTAACACAACAATAACTGACCTGTTCAGCTGAGCAGTGTTTACATGTAAATGGTTGGCTTTATTGCAGAATTTTGCTATGCTCCTTTGCAGAGATTCATGGAGATTGGGAACTCTACAGAATCCACAGACTCTGAATCTCTACAGCAGGGGTCTCAAACTCAATTTACCTGGGGGGCCGCAGGAGGCAAAGTCAGGATGAGGCTGGGCCGCATAAGGAATTTCACAATCGCGGCGCATCGCCGCCTCTGCCCTCCTCTCTCACTCTTCCTTCACAGAGAGGGGCGGGGAGAGGCGGCGATCCGTGCGGCGATTGACGTCAGGAGGGGCAGAGCTGAAGCTGAAAGCTCTGCCCATTCCAGGAAATGCCGGCGGATTGCCCCCCGGGCGATTTGGGGGCTCTGCAGCCCTCGTTTAGCGGCGGGGATGCGGCGGATTACTTGGGAGCACTGAAGTGAACTATAAGGAAGCTTTTGCCAGCGAGGGCCACAAAATATTGTATCGAGGGCCGCAAATGGCCCGCGGGCCGCGAGTTTGAGACCCCTGCTCTACAGAGCACCCCAATCTCAGTGAGTTTCTGCAAAGTTCCCAATCTCTGCGAGTCTCTGCAGAGCACTCCAACCTCAGTGAATTTCTGCAGTGTTTCAAATCTCTGTGGAGTTCCAAGTGTTTCTCTGCAAAACTTAAAATCATTGGAACTCAGTAGAGCACTTTACAATGCTGTTCTTACCAGGCGCGGAGCTAGGGGGGGGGGGGGGGGGTCGGGGTAGGACAAGTGCCCCGGGGCGCCTGGTCCCCGAGGGCGCCCTCAGCCTGGCTGAGCTGCGGGTTTTTTTTTTTTTTTTTTTGCGGCGGAGGGGAAGGGGGCCAGCGCAGAGAAGAGGGAGAGCTGTGCGGACGGTGGGGAAGGGGGGCCATCTCCCCCCTCCTTCCCTCACCTTAGGTGCTCTCCCTCCCTCGCTGTCCCCTCCAATGTCCTCCGGGTGGCTGGCCTGGCAGCGGCGGGCGGAACTCACCTCCGTCTCGCTCCAGCGCCGGCCGGAAGTTCGGGTGCGCAGCCGCTGCTCTGGTCTGGACCAGACCAGAGTAGTGGCAGATCCATCCGGCGCTGCGACGAGACGGAGGTAAGTTCCGCCCGCCGCTGCCAGCCTGAGCCACCCGGACATTGGAGGGGAGAGCGAGGAAGGGAGAGCAGCTCTTCTCTGCGCTGCTCCCCTCCTGCTGGGGAGGGGGACAACTGACCTGGCTACCTACTCTGGGCACATATACCCCTGCCTACATATACTGGGCATATACCCCTGGCTACCTACTCTGGGCACATATACCCCTGGCTACCTACTCTGGGCACATATACCCCTGGCTACCTACTCTGGGCACATATACCCCTGCCTATATATACTGGGCATATACCCCTGGCTACCTACTCTGGGCACATATACCCCTGGCTACCTACTCTGGGCACATATACCCCTGGCTACCTACTCTGGGCACATATACCCCTGCCTACATATACTGGGCATATACCCCTGGCTACCTACTCTGGGCACATATACCCCTGCCTACATATACTGGGCATATACCCCTGGCTACCTACTCTGGGCACATATACCCCTGGCTACCTACTCTGGGCACATATACCCCTGCCTACATATACTGGGCATATACCCCTGGCTACCTACTCTGGGCACATATACCCCTGGCTACCTACTCTGGGCACATATACCCCTGCCTACATATATTGGGCACATATACCCCTAACTACATATACTGGGCATATATACCCCTGGCTACCTACTCTGGGCACATATACCCCTGGCTACCTACTCTGGGCACATATACCCCTGGCTACCTACTCTGGGCACATATACCCCTGCCTACATATACTGGGCACATATACTCCTAACTACATATACTGGGCATATACCCCTGGCTACCTACTCTGGGCACATATACCCCTGGCTACCTACTCTGGGCACATATACCCCTGGCTACCTACTCTGGGCACATATACCCCTGGCTACCTACTCTGGGCACATATACCCCTGCCTACATATACTGGGCACATATACCCCTAACTACATATACTGGGTACATATACCCCTGGCTACATATACTGGGCATTTATACCCCTGGCTACATATACTGGGCACATATACCTCTGGCTACATATACTGGGGACACATACCCCTGCCTACATATACTGGGCACATATACCCCTGGCTACCTGTTCTGTGGACATCTCTACCCCTGGCTACCTGTTCTGGGGACATCTATACTGCTGGCCACCTATTCTGTGGACACCTATAGACCTGGGGCTACCTATTTTTGGGCAAGCACTGCTGTCAGATTGAGTGTATTTTGGGGAACTGCTGCCAGGTGAGAGGTGTCTACCATATTAAGGGGACATTCTGCCTATTTATGTGAAATTCTGTCTATTTATGTGCCTCATGACTGCTGAATTTGTCTTGTTGGGGGCCTCATGATTTGTTGGGGGCCTCAAGATCGCTGAATTTGTCTTGTTAGGGGCCTCATGATTGCTGAATTTGTCTTGTTGGGGGCCTCAGGATTGCTAAATTTGTCTTGTTGGGGGCCTCATGTTTGCTCATGATTGCGGAATTTGTCTTGATGGGGGGGGGGCTCATGATTGCTGAATTTGTCTTGGAACATGCTGGAAGGTACATACTGAGGGAGGGTGGGTGAGCGTGAGCCTGCTAACCTCCATGTACATTTGAAGGGGCGTGACCAAATGTGGAGTACCCATAACCACATTTGGTCACGACCCTTCACCTTAGGGGGCGCATTAATAGTCTTTGTCCCCGGGCACTGAAAACCCTAGCTACGCCTCTGGTTCTTACACTCAGTTATTAGGAACCCCCAATAACTGTCATTTGCATCTCTGACATAGACTGCAGCAGCCTGTTCCATAGACTAACATCAGAGATGGTTATCCGCTGGGAAAGAATTCCCTGCATCACTATCATTTTATCAAGCTACTGATATACGTGAGAAGTCAATACACAGATTATGGATGATGTGCAGCAACCACTGACAGGAGGAAATCAACTGAACAGGTGAAAAACTACCAGATAAATCACCTGATTATTCTGAGTATGATGGTAAATTCCAACAAGGTGAATCTGTTCCCTGCTGCCGACAGCTCTGCCCAATGCAGGAGGAAGCTGTGCGGCTGTGAACTGCGCATCTCTCCTGTCTACACACTGGACTCATTTTCTTGGTAATGTCAGCGGAAACAAGCCCTAAGTGACAATGATGAGCAGAGAGAAAGGCGCCTGTCACTGCCAGTACTGCTGCGTCTTTCATATGTGACAGAGGTGACTTGCGGTGAAAGATCTTCTGTTCACATCTGACAATCCCACATCAGTCAGGGGGCTTCCAGCAAGTGAGGGGAGCATGTATGATAACCACACATACTGTACATCACACACACATGCCTGATGTGGGCAGCATGTGGTTAACATGGTTAACATGGCCTAGTGGCGCTGGGTCCCCCGGTCGAATCCCAGCCAGGGCACTATCTGCACAGAGTTTGTATGTTCTCCCTGTGAGTGGGTTTCCTCAGGGCACTTTGGTTTCCTCCAACATCCCAAAAAACAAACATTCATAAGACTTCCCCCTAAAATGGTCCCTAGGCTACAATACATACATAGAGATTTAACTATGGTAGGGGATAGATTGTGAGCCCTGACAAGGGACAATTAAGTGTCAAGACTATGTACTCTGTGCATCGCTGTGGAAGATGTTGGCACTATATAAATACACGGCCGGGTGTGCCTCTCCTCTCCGCCTTTGTGCACACACACATTGGGGAAGGGGGGGGGGGGGGGGGGATGTCCTCACAATGTGCTGCTTCAGGTGGCAAAAAGTATAGAACCGGCCCTGTGGCTGAAGCTTCTATTACCCTTGGCTTTGTTCCATGCTAGTGATCACACAGCAGAAGGGAGGAGCATAAGCTGCATAAGACTTCAAACCAGGTAGTTTAAAAGTGACCAACTGTACATGAAATCAGCTAACCATGTAGATTATATACAGATAGAACAGGCACAGAACTAGGACATTTTTTTTTCCAGGAAATGATTTTAAACTACAGCCTTGGAGCTATTCGTCTCGCTCAGGAGCCCCATCTGTTGACTGGCTCTAAATGGTACATATGAAATATTTTTATGTGAAAATTTATATTCATCTGATATTTAAAAAGAAAAAAAAAAATCAACCTTGAGGCCGTATTCACACTATACTGTGCGCAGCGTGTATGGTGTGCAGCAAACAGACTGCACTGTGACGTTCACACTTCGGGATTGATTCACAAAAGGATGCTTAGTGTTAGCACGCCTGTGAAAAGCCCCTTAGCACGGCTAAAGGTAGTTTTTTCGCGCGCTAGGTTTAGCGCTGCGCAGTGCGTGCAAAACATTGCAGCGGGTGCACTGGAAGCATCGCACCCGGTGCACCTAGAACGTTGCATCAGGTGCGCCCGAAACGTCACATCGGTGCGGCATTTCAGGCGCACCTGATGCGACGTTTTAGGCGCACGGGGTGCAACGTTTCACGCAGCGCTAAAAACTTAGCGCGCGATCAGTAAGAGCTTTAGATGTGCAAACTACTTAGCACCCTAGTTTGCACGTCCAAAGCCTTTAGGCGTGCTAACTAAGTTAGCACGCCTTTGGGAATCGAGGCCTTCATGTGTTGCACAGCATTGCAATGGGATATTGCACTGCTGAACGCATTTACAGCAAAACACAACCCATTCACACTTAAAAAGCACAAAATGGTAGCAAGGGTGATTTTACCGCGATTAGTGCAGTAAATTTACTGTACACTTCCGTGATTCCCGACGATCGCGATTAGCGCTTGTAAAAGCACTGTACTGTGATTGCTCCAGAATCATGGCAAAATGCTGCAAGTAACACGTTTTGCGATTGCCGTTAATCGCGAAACACCCACGAATGGTGGCAATCGCGGCAGTAAGATCACTGCTATTAGGTTTCTATTGCGCTAGCGCTTCTGTAAATAGCGGAGATTACCCACCAAGCGCACAAGTGAGAACGGCCCTCAGGGATCAGCTGCCATCTGCATCTACTTGTGCAATCGAGGCCTAATAGTGGTTAGAGCAAAATTAAATTCTGTACTATTCCGTTAGCAGGGCGCAACTGAGCTAACTAATGTACCGATTCATGTTTTTACTGGCTGTCTCGCTGCGGCCAAATGTATCAGAAGTGAGTTCATTGAATTAAATTAAGCCGGCTGCAATGTAACAGATGAAGCCACCGGCTTCGGCTCTGCCTCCTCTCCTCCCCCTGCCTCTCTCCTATAAAACACTGGCAGCCGGGGGACACGCGTGTCCCTGGGAGTCGTTTGTCGCAAGAAACAAACAGAGCGGGGAGGCTGCAGACATTGCTTCTGCCAGCACCCGCTCTGCAAGAACGGCAGGTTTCCCTGCCGCGACGAATGACTCTGTGGGGACACGCATGTCCCCGGTTGCCAGTATTGTATAGGAGGGGGGCAGGGGGAGGAGAGAGAGACGAAGCCGGCGGCTTCATCTGTCACATTGCCGCCGGTTTAATTTAATTCAATTCAATTAACTCACTTTTGATACATTTGGCCGCAGCGAGACGGCCAGTAAAAACATGAATCGGTACATTACTTAGCTCAGTTGCGCCCGGCTAACAGAATAGTACCTTAAATTCTTAGTAATAGTGTTTACTTGTAAATGGTAAATTTATATATATAGATACATATATAGATAGATGTGTGTGTGTGTGTGTGTGTGTGTGTATGATAAAAATAACCTTAAAGATAGCAACTGATTTGCATTTCATTGAGTGAAATAAGTTTTTGAACCCTCTAACAATAAAAGACTTAATACTTAGTGGAAAAACCCTTGTTTGCAAGCACAGAGGTCAAACGTTTCTTGTAATTGATGACCAAGTTTGCACACATTTTAGGAGGAATGTTGGTCCACTCCTCTTTGCAGATCATCTCAAAATCCCTAATGGCCCGTACTCACGGGCAGCAAATGTTGCCTGTCGCCAGCACACGTGAGCGTGTGGGCGACAGGCCGGCGACAGCTCCTCGCCAGGTCCCTCCGCGTACACACGCGGAAGAGGGACCAGCGGCGAGGCGGAAGCTGTCGCCGACGTTCCTCCTCCCTCCGCCGGAAGCTCCATATACTTTAATGGAGGTTGCTGTCGCTAGTCCGCGTACTCACGCGGACTAGCGACAGTTGCGGCGGAGGTGCGGCGGCGACTGTCGCCATGCGATTGAAACTTTCAATCGCATGGCGACATGAGCGACAGGCGACAGTTCGGGGTGCGCGCGCGTGCAACGGCCCATACTCACGGGCGACATGTCGCCGCAACACGCGCGCGCCGCGTTTTGAGGCGACAAAAGTCCCTCGTGAGTATGGGCCATAAGGTTTCGAGGCTGTCTCTGTGCAACTCTGAGCTTGAGCTCCCTCCATAGGTTTTCTATTGGATTAAGGTCCGGAGACTGACTAGGCCACTCCATGACCTTAATGTGCTTCTTCTTGAGCCACTCCTTTGTTGCCTTTGCTGTATGTTTTGGGTCATTGTCGTGCTGGAACACCCATCCACGACCCATTTTCAGTTTCCTGGCAGAGGGAAGGAGGTTGTCGTTCAGGTTTTCACGATACATGGCTCCGTCCATTTTCCCGTTAATGCGATTAAGTTGTCCTGTGCCCTTAGCAGAAAAACACCCCCAAAGCAAAAGGTTTCCACCCCCATGCTTGACGGTGGGGACGGTGTTTTGGGGGTCATAGGCAGCATTTTTCTTCCTCCAAACACAGCGAGTTGAGTTAATGCCAAAGAGCTCTATTTTGGTCTCATCGGACCACAGCACCTTCTCCCAGTCACTCACAGAATCATTCAGGTGTTCATTGGCAAACTTCAGACGGGCCTGCACATGTGCCTTCTTGAGCAGGGGGACCTTGCGAGCCCTGCAGGATTTTAATCCATTGCGGTGTAATGTGTTTCCAATGGTTTTCTTGGTGACTGTGGTCCCTGCTAATTTGAGGTCATTCACTAACTCCTCCCGTGTAGTTATAGGATGCTTTTTCACCTTTCTCAGAACCATTGACACCCCACGAGGTGAGATCTTGCGTGGAGCCCCAGAGCAAGGTCGATAGATGGTCATTTTGTGCTCCTTCCATTTTCGAACAATCGCACCAACAGTTGTCACCTTCTCTCCCAGCTTCTTGCTAATGGTTTTGTAGCCCATTCCAGCCTTGTGCAGGTCTACAATTTTGTCTCTGACATCCTTGGACAGCTCTTTGGTCTTTCCCATGTTGGAGAGTTTGGAGTCTGCTTGATTGATTAGATTCTGTGGACAGGTGTCTTTTATACAGGTGACTAGTTAAGACAGGTGTCTTTAATGAGGGTGACTAATTGAGTAGAAGTGTCTAACCACTCTGTGGGAGCCAGAACTCTTAATGGTTGGTAGGGGTTCAAAAACTTATTTCACTCAATGAAATGCAAATCAGTTGCTATCTTTTATTTAAGGTTATTTTTTCGATTTTCCTTTTGATGTGCTATCTGCCATTGTTAAAATAAACCTACCATTGAAATGAAACTGTTCTGAGACTTTTCATTTCTTTGTCATTGGACAAACTTAGAAAAATCAGTGAGGGGTCAAATAATTATTTCCTCCACTGTATAGACACACACACCACACACATACACACATATATACATACTCACACTCACCAAAAGGATTATTAGGAACACCATACTAATACGGTGATTGATCCCCTTTCACCTTCAGAACTGCCTTAATTCTACGTGGCATTGATTCAGCAAGGTGCTGAAAGCATTCTTTAGAAATGTTGGCCCATATTGATAGGATAGCATCTTGCAGTTGATGGAGATTTGTGGGATGCACATCCAGGGCACAAAGCTCCCATTCCATCACATTGCCAAAGATGCTTGATTGGGTTGAGATCTGGTGACTGTGGGGGCCATTTTAGTACAGTGAACTCATTGTCATGTTCAAGATACCAATTTGAAATGACTCGAGCTTTGTGACATGGTGCATTATCCTGCTGGAAGTAGCCATCAGAGGATGGGTACATGGTGGTCATGAAGGGATGGACATGGTCAGAAACAATTCTCAGGTAGCCCGTGGCATTTAAACGATGCCCAATTGGCTCTAAGGGGCCTAAAGTGTGCCAAGAAAACATCCCCCACACCTTTACACCACCACCAGCTTACACAGTGGTAACAAGGCATGATGGATCCATGTTCTCATTCTGTTTACGCCAAATTCTGACTATCGAGACTCATCAGACCAGGCAACATTTTTCCAGTCTTCAACTGTCCAATTTTGGTGAGCTTGTAGTAATTGTAGCCTCTTTTTCTTATTTGTAGTGGAGAGGAGTGGTACCCGGTGGGGTCTTCTGCTGTTGTAGCCCATCTGCCTCAAGGTTGTGCGTGTTGTGGCTTCACAAATGCTCTCCTGCATACCTCGGTTGTAATGAGTGGTCATTTCAGTCAACGTTGCTCTTCTGTCAGCTTGAATCAGTCGGCCCATTCTCATCTGACCTCTGGCATCAACAAGGCATTTTTGCCCACAGGACTGCCGCATACTGGATGTTTTTCCCTTTTCACACCATTCTTTGTAAACTCTAGAAATGGTTGTGCGTGAAAATCCCAGTAACTGAGCAGATTGTGAAATACTCAGACCAACAACCATGCCACGCTCAAAATTGCTTAAATCACCTTTCTTTCCCTTTCTGACATTCAGTTTGGAGTTCAAGAGATTGTCTTGACCAGGACCACACCCCTAAATGCATTGAAGCAACTGCCATGTGATTGGTTGATTAGATAATGGCATGAATGAGAAATGGAACAGGTGTTCTAATAATCCTTTAGGTGAGTGTATATATGCTATTTACAGCATGGAATATTACCTAAAACTGAGAGACTGAAAGCACATGTCTGTGCAGAGAACCAAGAGTTTTCTGCCATGTGCGTTTTTCGCTTGCAGGTGCATTTTGCGTTTCACGTTTGTATTTTTTTAATAATCTGCCTTTTCAACCACTGTAAAAGTACAGCATCATATTATTATTCACAAAAACGAATGCGAAACCCATGCGCAAATCGCATACAGTATGCAGGAAGAACCAACATGCTGTGCAAATACCAGAGTGCTGCGATTTACAATGTGGTCTGACACGTCCATTACCTGTAATTTTCCATGAGTTTTCTGTGACATACTGCATGTGATTCAAACAAGTGTGCACCCAGCCAGAAGGGGGAACATGGGGGTCATTAGACCCTGATTAATCTCCAGCTCACACTCAGTAAGCCCATTTTATAACAAATGCTGTGTGTTTGGTGAAGGCCGCACTGTCCCATGAGTGACCAGAGCCATGTTATTATATGATCTGCCCATCTCTCAGCACACCATATTAAGCAGTTGCTTTGAGCTTGGCACAAGATCACTACACTAGGCTGAAAGTTGTTTTTCTTTGAAGTTAAAGTCCAGATCGAACTGAACGCTTTCAGAAAGATTACGAGCTGAACAAAGGCCCAAGAACACACAGAGCTAAATTAAAATGTCACATCACGTTAGCGGCTCAGTTCTTGGCGAGACGCTTATCTGTCAAACATCAAACACATCTGCTCAGTGTGGAGGAACTGACGGCCTGCAGGTCCTAACAGTGCTACAACAATGTTACAGCTACAAGAATACTTCTAGTAATAGGCAAGGAAAAAGGCTGTGTGCCCAGATAGAACCTCCACACTGCCAATGTGTGTGATAATAATGCAGCTATGGTGATCTGCTGAGGTTAATCCCCGGACATGGTGCAATCATAAAATACGGTTAACAATTCAAATAAACCTCCAAGCTTTGATTTTTATGACAGATCTTTTTCCTGTAAATGTTTGGAAGAGAAGGCAGTTGCCGGTAAGGACCTAAAAACACTAATTTTTGTGTTATGATTAGAGATGTCGGCGAACGGTTCGGGAACCGTTCGCTGGCGAACACCTCACCCTGTACTACTTCCGGGTCGCTATGACCCGGAGTAGTACGGCTGCGCTGGGCCGGCGGTGCGCGTCCTTGATCGCGCGCCTGTTGCCGGGCACTTTCTGCGCATGTGCGTGACGTCATGAGTGATGTCACGCTCATGCGCAGAGAGTAGCCG
This sequence comes from Hyperolius riggenbachi, assembly GCF_040937935.1. Taxonomy (NCBI): domain Eukaryota; kingdom Metazoa; phylum Chordata; class Amphibia; order Anura; family Hyperoliidae; genus Hyperolius; species Hyperolius riggenbachi. The sequence continues at coordinate 369,496,033 of NC_090650.1, forward strand.
TCAACAGGCGCGCGATCAAAGACGCGCACCGCCGGCCCAGCGCAGCCGTACTACTCCGGGTCATAGCGACCCGGAAGTAATGCAGGCCCATAGGGGTTCGCCGGCGAACGGTTCGCCTACATCCCTAGTTATGATCCCCTAATTTCTGATGCGCCGATGTGATTAAAATAGGAACTTCAGCTACAATGGGCTCTATTCACAAAACTACTTCTCAGAAATGACTTACGGTATTTATCACCTAGTTAATAAAAATAACCTTTCAGCACATTTACAAGCAAAATAACCACTCAAAGTAAGTTGTTCCTGGTTAACGTCATTTCAATATTACTTTTCTTGCCTTAATTATATTATATTTTTGCTCTTTGGGAGCTTGAAAAAGTAACCTAGGTAAGGTGAAAACAGAGGAAAACAGGTGACAAAGTTTTGTGAATCATGTCCTTTGTCTAGAGAATGTTGCTCCCATAAATATGTGATGTTAAATGAAGATACCATTGCTCATGTGTCATCTTATTTTTTTCTGGAAAAAGTTGCTTAAAAAACATTAAAGCGGACCTGAACTCAGAACTTCTTCTCTGCCTTAAAAGATAAGCAACAGCATAACAACCTTTTTAAAGAAAAACATTTCTTAGTTACAGCGGATACAAATCTTGCGTTAAATCTGCAGTGTGTCTACTTCCTGCTTTTATGGAAGCAGACATAGGGTTTGTGTCTACAAATTAGCGGCTCTGCCGTGGCAGAGGAGATTCCTGAGCTGACACAGCTGAGAGATCAAATTAGTGCTGATTAGTCACAGAGGGGGGAGTTACATAGGCTAAACGTTCTATGCTTTCTTTCCTGTGCAAGAGTTCAGGTCCACTTTAAATAGCATCACTACTGGGGAGTGCAGCACACACCAAGTGTCATCATCAGACTGGAGACACCCAACAGTAAATGCAGAGTTCACAGCAAAGCATCCTATATCTCTCCTATCTGGCCAGCGACATCCGCCTGTCTCTACGGCTCCCTGCAGCAGTATCTCTGTATCCATGGACTGTCTGAATATTACCCCAGGGAACAGGGGATCGGAGACAGGGCACCAGTGGGGAGACACAGGAGACTGGAGCACACTCAGAAAGGAGGGAAGAGGAGGGAGTGCAGCACAAGACAGGTAGCAAATGGTGCTTTATTGTGCATTCTGCATTGCTTGGGGAATGGCAAAAGGTTACCCAATCTGGACTATCCAGAGGCCTCCCTCTACTAGTATCCAGTATTTTTTACTTCAGATACCATTAAAAGAGTACCTCAGGTAAAGATGACAGAGCCTGCTATGACAGGCTCTGTGTTAATAATGGAGGATTGGGGGGGGTGTTAGGGTTACATACTTACCTGTTCTGACGTCATCCCTCCAGGCAGATGATAGCTACGCCTCCACTTGGAGTTGCATCCTCTGAGTTTTTTTTCTCAAAAACCGGTGCCAAGGATATGGCCGCCCATATCTGTGTAGCTCGGTTCCGCCCCCAGCTCAGCAGCCATTGCCGAATTGGTGGCTGCTGAGCTGGAGGCGGGTCACGACACCGCAAACGGAAGATTCTAAAGAGCTTTTGGAAGTCTTTGAAAACAAGGCCACCACTGCTTTCCTGAGGATGGGCGTGGCGGAGAGTCACCTGTGACCCAATGACGTTGTATCAGGTAAATATTTAAGCTCTTTCACCTCCCGATCCATCATCACTAAGACAGAGCCTGCCATTTTTTACCAGAGGTACACTTTAAGTTAAGAGTTAGTATAGCAAGAACAACCATCACACACTTACTTTACATCTTCCAATTTTTTGGTGATGACAGAGCCAACTGTGGAGATGGCCGCGGAGGCCCTCTGTCCAGCATGGGATAGGGTCTCTGAAGTTTTCCTGTACCTAAAAAGAGCAATAGCAAAATAAGAGTCAAAGCAACAAGGTTGACCATCGTATACTACTTCAAGGAGCAAAAATTTGACTAGAACCTCTGTAAGGAGCAGCTGAACAAACTCTGTAAAGGGGCAGCTGGACATGGCAGCACTATAGAAATACACAATAATAATAACAACACAAGCTCCCTCCCTATGGCAAATTTATCACTCTGCTGCAACTTTCCTGACCATTTATAGGTTTATTGTTCATTATAGGATAATCTCCTTAGGCAAGGATGACTCCACTTGACCTTTCAATAGGGCAAACTGGAAACTCCGTTAGGAACACCTTTACACTAAAGGTGGCAACTAATGGTCCAATACCTAGCAAAAAATCTTTTGACATTCTGATCGGAGTGGTTGTAAATAATCTCAGTTGATAGGCGCAATCGATTACTAGGGATTATAAAAATAGTCGTCTGATTGGATTTTCGTCAAAACAAAATTTGGATTTTCTTGTTGGTTGTGATAGATAGGAAGCAAAGATTGGTTCGTTGATGGTGTTCTGAATGATTTTTCTTCCGATCCAAATTATCTGATCGCTCCAAATATTTTTTGCTAGAAATTGGACAGTTGGTGGCCATCTTAAGATATAAAAGAATTAATTATGCAAAACTTGTGCCTCGTACACACAATCGATTATGGCCACCCAACATGATGGAGAGTGATCGCTTTAGGTGACTGTTTTCTGTACAGACACAAAGCTGGCTAACAGCCAGATAGCCTGTTCTGTCCTATGGAGTGGGGGAGGTCAAACAGGAGGCTCCCCACTCCTGGAACTACAACTGAATGATGACAATTTCAAATGTACTATTTTTCGGACTATAAGACGCTCCTGACCATAAGATGCACCTAGGTTTAGAGGACAAAAGCCAGGGGAAAAATATATGTACTAAACCTCACCTGATGCATCCATGGTGAAGGGGCATCTTGTGGATTATGCCCTCTTTGTACCTCATGTGTCTCCCTGTATCCTCCTGTGTCCCTCATGTGTCCTCCTCTATGCCTCTTTATATCCCCCTTGTGTCCTCCTCCATGCCCCTTTGTGTCCCCTGTTTGTCCCCTTGTGTCCTCCTCTGTCCCCTTGTGTCCTCCTCTATGCCTCTTTATAGCCCCCTTGTGTCCTCCATTTGTCCCCCTGTGTCCTCCTCTGCATAGGCACAATACAGGGAGTCCCCGACATTGCGGTGGGTTGGAGGTTCATATTGGCAGGCGTTCACAAGTCAGTAACTCCATGTATTTGGACTATAAGACGCAGTGAGTTTTTTCCCCCACTTTTGGAGGAGAAAAACTGAGTCTTCTAGTCCAAAAAATACAGTAGTTATTTTTAAAGGAATTATAATTTTTTTATGTTAAGTCTGAGCTAACTTATATAGCCTATTACTATTTACGGGTTCACAGGTCTTAAAATAGGGCCCAGTAATATATACGTAACTGCATTATTAAGTGTAGCATCAGTACTGACAAAGCACTGCTGCATGCATTCCTGTTCACAATACAGGATAATAAGGTTTAATGATGATGAATAAGGCTAGCGCTGCAAGGGAAACCAATGCAGGTACCATGTGTTTCTGTGAAATCCACATAAAAGAAAACAAAAACGTGACCATGTTATTAACCACTTCCCTACCCTGGTCATTTTCACAGCTCAGTTCTGATTACTTTGGCAATAACTTTATAACTAATTATCACAACTAAATTATCTATATATTGTTTTTTTCAGGACAAATTAGGCTTTATTAATGACCTTATTTTCTATGTATTTAATAAGTAAAAAAAGTAAAAAAAATACACAATTTATCCACTTTCATACATTATAGCTTTAATGTAAATAGCTTCTATTGTACATTAAACCCACACATGTTATGTGTCCATCTCTCCTGTTTATTTAAACAGTTCATTTGTTTTAACATGTATTAGTAACGCATTGTATACACCCTACTCTCTTGTTACATCTGTCTGCTCCTGGAATGTTTTACACTTGTTTACACATTAATCCTGCCATTGAATTCAGTGGGAGGAAGAGAGAGGTTTGCCATTATTCATTTACAACTGTGTAGCATTGTTATCAGCTCAGAGATAAATTAACAGTGTTATCTAGGATTTTGTAGGGAGGGGAGTGCAGAGATTTATTTTCACGACATGGGACAGGAAGTGGTTAAACAAGACAGAACATTTATATTGTGGTTTTCTCCTGGTGGACTCAAATGATTCGGGGCTGCAGCCACTTAACTCTCTAGACCTTCTATATATCTTCTTAATTCTATTAGGTTCATGGAAAACCAGGATCATTATGGAGCCTTGCACAATGACTCCTTACTGTTTTACATACTAACTTGAGCCGGGATTCAAAACTCTGGTACAAAGCTCAAATGCTACATCAAAGGCAACAGCCTTACCAGCATGCTGTCCAGCTGACTTTAATTACATTAATTAAATATGGGTTATTCACAATTTTACCAATACTGGGATGGACCATGCTCTGTCCATGAAATTCTGAGAATCTAGTGGGGTACTGGGAATTTCCTAGCGTGTGTGTGTGTGTGTTTGAGTGTGTATGTGTGTGAGTGTGTGTGTGTATAATATATTGTGTGTGTATAAACATATATGTAATCTCGCTATGGTCAAGACTATATAGTTATTATCCTGCATTCTACTGTATACCACTGTCTGTCTAGTGTCTAAATGCTTTTTTCACATGTAACAACTTTCCATACAGTGTGTACCACAAAAAATTCCGGGTGCGACGCCTGTCGTACTCGGCGATTAAACTGATTCTGAGAGAGATTATTATTATATATATATATATCCGTATGGAGTTCTATCCATGCTATCAACAGAGGTATAGAATCACTTTGCTACTGCTGAGTGTTTATAGATAGAGAGCACAGGTGACATCAATATATTGCTGTCTAGACTTTCCATTATCATCAGTAACCAGGGCTGTGGAGTCGGTACAAAAATCTTCCGACTCCAACTCCTCCATTTCTGAAACTCCGACTCCGACTCCGGGTACCCAAAATGGCTCAGACTCCTTAGTCTAATACTTAACTGGGCTTTGGATTTTGTACAAAAATCATCCGACTCCGACTCCTCAGTTTATGAAATCAACGACTCTGACTCCAACTCCAGGTGCCCAAAATTGCCCCGACTCCAACTCCGACTCCACAGCCCCGTCCGTAACTGAATTTGTTTTCTACCTCAGACATTAACACTAATGATATGAAGATGGTTAGCTAAAGTAATAAAAGATTGCATTATTAAGTACCTGTATTCTAAATAATAAGATAAATGCTGGCCCTGATATGCATCCCAACTGTGTAACCAGCAGATGGCGCCCCGAGAAACTACATGCAGACATACACAAAAAAAAGAAAGAAAAAAAAAAAGAAGAAGAACCTACACGTTGGTTGAGGCAACATCTTGTAGGCCTTTGGAAATGTTTTCCTTTAGCTCAGACAATGGAGTTCTGCCAAGCTTCCTCTTCAGTTCTGCTAAATATTTCTCCTTAGCTGCTAGCACTTGACTGAGTGTTTGTATTTCTTCTTCTACCTGAAAGGCAACAAAATATTACAGAAGACGACAAAGCATACAGACTGCCAGAAACCTTCGTCCAACTGACAGCCAACTCTAACGACATCAGCAGCTGTTCTTGTTAAGATGCGTACACACCTCTTGACTTGTCTCCTGTCGGGGATCGGATCCCATTCCCCTTGGGCGTCATCGCTGACCGGCATGTACAGACGTGTATTAGCTATGCAGTCAACTACGCATTCTGTTGCTATGTGGGGTGTGTGCAAGGACGATGGAGCGGCGCTTGCGTGAACTCACATGGCGATGGAGCGGCGCAGACAAGGCAATCATCCGTAGCAGGGGCGAGTTGATCTGCCAGGCCGATCGCTCGTGTATTGGGGTCAGGGGCCGCCTTAGTCAGGTGTGTACAGGCCTTAAAGGACACATCAGGGGTTAAAAAAAAAAAAAAAAAAAAGGATCTACTTAATTGGGAAGCCCCTTATTGGGAAGCAGCCTGTCCCTTACTGCAGCTTCGCTCCTAGCCGGGATCTCCTCCGTTGCAGATGTCTTCTGCGCAGACGCAGTACTTCTGCGTCTACGCAGAACGCTCCCAGCTACGTGAGCGTGATCACAAGCAGCAGCCGCGGGCAGGTGCAGAAGATGCCAACCTGGCGAGATCAGCATCTGCAACAGAGGTGACCCGGGGACACCAACTGGAAGAAGAGCTGCGTCGAGGGACAGGGGCTGGAGGAAACCCCAGGTAAGTAGATCTTTTATTTTTTGCCTCGGACCTGTCCTTTAAAGTGAACCTGAGGTGAGGGTGATAGGGAGGCTGCCATATTTGTTTCCTTTTAAACAATACCAGTTGCCTGGAAGTTGCCTGGCAGTCCTTCTGATCTATTAGGCTGTAGTACTGTGAACGAGTGTGCAATTTATCTAGTCAGATCTGACAATAATGTCAGAAACACCTGATCTGGTCCATGGCTCAAAATATTAGGCGCTGAGGATCCTTAGGACAGCCAGGCAACTGGTATTGCTTAAAAGGAAATAAATATGGCAGCCTCCATATACCGCTCACCTCGGGTTCACTTTAAGGCTGTGAGCCGTTTTGGATCTTTAAAGCCCAATCTAAAGGATTCTTTGTGCGATTCGATTACGATTCTATTTACAATCCGATTAAATCCGACATGTCCGATCGGGATTCGATTTGATTCAATTCGATTTGCCATTGCAAAACAATGGCAAATCGAATTGAATTGAATCCTGATCGGACATGTCAGATTTAATTGGATCGTAAATAGAATCGTAATCGAATTGCACAAAGAATCGTATCGTGTAGATAGAGCTTTATACTTGTGTATCAATTTGAACTTAAAGCATACCTGAAGTTAGAGGAATATGGAGGATGACATTTATTTCCTTTTAAATAATGCAGATTGCCTGGCTATCCATGTACAAGCAAAAAGAGCATTGGGTAAATCTGGGCACGCGGTGAAGCTGCTAATAGAGTATCGACAATATTGCCAATATGCTACTACTGGGCGCCTTCCTCTCACACTAACGCTCCCTCTATCTACTCCTAGCACTAAGCTAACACTATCTAAGCCTAACATTACCCGTCCTTAGCTACTCCTAACGCTAACCTACCACTATCTAAGTGTAGATACACTATCCTACCACTAGCTAACCTACCCCTACCGACTCCTAACTCACCACCAGTGTGGTACCTTACCACACAGCCGGTATCTCACCCACAATCTCTGGCACTTCATCTATATCGTGCATCTCCAGCACCAAAATGGTCAGCCTCCATATCACTTTTAGGCTGCTTTCACAGTGGGACGTTAAAGTCGCACGTTATAAAAATGTATAACTCAGACTAAGGCACAGCAATACAAAGTCCGTGCGACATTCACAGTGCACACGTTGTGTTGTGTGTAACGTGTAGCAATATTTAGAACGTTCTGCATGCTGTGCGTTTAGCAATACATTTGCTGTGTTGTGTGTGTTGCACATGCTTCTATTCTGATTGTTTGATGTTTAGAGCTTTTTTTTTTACAGTGAATCTTTTCCGTGAGATTAAGGGATACTTAATTCTACATCAATGTTTATGTCCCCATTTTCATACTTCGAACTCGTAATTTTATAACTATTATGTTACTTTTTTGATGTTCTTGATGACAATATTCATTTTGTTGTATCTGTTACTTTTCCTTTTGTTGAATAAAAAGTTGTATCCCCCCCTCCTCCCCCCACCACCCCCTTTCCCAAAAAAAAGCAATGCTTGGTGATTTGCCTTCTTAAAACAGAAGGAACTTGCAATAATTCAGCTTTAAGAGAACATTTCAGCACTGCGTAATATGTTGGCGCTTTATAAATACAATAAAAAGAAATAATCTGTGGTTACCCACAATGCACTGCTACTGAATATGCAAATGATCTCTTTATGCCCCTGAAGCCAGGCTTACATGCAGAACCGCTAGTGTATAGCAAGCCCATTTTAAAAAGGCAAATTACGCCAAGCAGTTACATATAGTAACACGCACCCAGAAATAAGATTCATAGTTTGGTAGGTGGAGGATATTCAGTGACCGGAGCATCGAAGATGGATCTTTAGGGGGAACCAAGGTGAGAGGGATATGGAGGCTGCCGTATTCATTTCTTTTTTAACAATGAACATTGCCTGGCTATCCTGCTAATCATCTGCATCTAATACTTTTAGCCACAGACCCTGAACAAGCATGCTGCAGATGTTTCTGACTAAAGTGTGACTGACTTAGCTGTATGCTTGTTTCAGGTGTGCGATTCAGACTCTACTGACCGGAAAGATAAAGAGAACCCGAGGTTGATTTGAAGAATCCTATTAGGACACAGAGGCTGGTTCTGTATACTATAACCAGCCTCTGTCTGTACATTGTCCCCCCAGGTCACCCCCTGCGCTCTGCTGACCCCCATAAAAAACCTGCCATGCTAGCGACATGTAGCTCGTCGCTAACTGGCTGTTTACCTGAATGCTGCTTGTCACTGCTGCTCCATCTCCCCTATACCGCGGCTCCCTGCCTGTGTCCCTTCCCGCCTCCGTAAGCTGATTGGAGGGAAGGGACGCAGGCAGGGAGCGGCACTATAGAGGATGCGGGGGAGCGGCGCTATAGAGAAGGCGGGGAAGCAGCGGTGACAGGCAGCATTAAGGTAAACAGCCAGCTAGCAACAAGCTGCATGCCGCTAGCATGGCGTTTTTTTTAATGGGGGACAGCAGAGCGCAGGGGGGCCTGGGGGGGACACAGTACAGACACAGAGGCTGGTGATAGTATGCAGAACCAGCCTCTGTGTCCTAATAGCATTCTTCAAACCCACCTCGGGTTCTCTTTAACCTCCCTGGTGGTAAGCCCGACCTACGTTCGGGCTAGCCGCCAGAGAGGATCGCATGGCCCCCATAGGTTTTTTTTTCATAAAATTTGTTTTATATGCTTAAGCTAGCACTTTGCTAGCTAAGCATGCCCCCCAAGTCCCTCCGCTCTCCCCCGATCACCACCGTTATACGTACCCCCCAGGGATCCCGGGATGGCGCAGCCTCCCAATCAGCTCCAGGCTTCGCTATGGGGAGGATCGGGACTGCGCATGACATCGATGACGTCATGTACGATAGTCGCCATAGCGATGACTGAAGCTACATGGTGAAGCTGCGGCTCTCGCGGGATCGCGGACCGGTAAATATTGCCGGCGGCGATCGAGGGGATCACAGTTAGCTAGCAAAGCGCTAGCTTAAGCAATTTACCCAAATTTTATTTGAAAAAATCCTCCCGCGGACGCAGCATCGGAAACTGCGTACCGCCAGGGAGGTTAAGAAGGGCTGCCAGGCGACTGGTATTGTTTAAAAGGAAATATGGCAGCTTCCGTATTCCTCTCACTTCCGATCACTATTTAAGACCCTTTTGGGGAGAAGGTTTTGGTATCCCCCAATGACTTCAATGTATTTCACTCCAGGAAAAAGTAAGTAAGTGCCAAAGTGGGTAATAATAAGTTATCCCTGATACTCATCACATTATATCAACAGTTCACCAACGAAGCGTCTGAGTTTTCAGCATTCTTCCCATGTGCTTCTCATTACACAATGAAATAGATTATCAGTGATTCCTTGTGTACCTTTTCTAGCTCTTGTCTGAGGCTCTCCTGCTCCTCATCGGATAACGTGTCTGTGATGGTCGCGGCAGCATCTTCTCCTTCCGGTACGGGGTCGCTCTTTAACAAATCTAATTGCGAACAAAAAACCTCTTAATTTGCATATTTTAGAGACAAGTCTTTAGCGTTAATATATGTTCCCCCACAGTAGCAAAACTTTAGTGGCTCTGCCGTGATGCTCACAACTTTCCCCTTGCCTCTCCTTGGTGGCCCATCCTACAAGTGAAGCCATCAGGATCATCTCACCCATAACATGTCTAACCACAAAAAGACCTGATCTGCAGTATCAGAATAAGGGAAGTAGTCGGGGGGACCCCACCTGCGGTCACAGGGGCTCCTCCCCTGTAATTACGCCCCCTGATTGATTATATGACCATTTATATCACACTTTTCTCCTGGCGGACTCAAAGCACCAGAGCTGTAGCCACTAGGGCACGCTAGGCAGTAGCAGTGTTAGGAAGACTTGCCTAAGGTCTCCTACTGAATAGGTGCTGGCTTACTCAACAGACAGAGCCGAGATTCGAACCCTGGTCTCCAGTGTCAGAGGCAGAGCCCTTAACCAATACACTATCCAGCCAACGCAGTAATGGTTAAGGGCTCTGCCTCTGATTATATGACCAAACTGATAGTTTTTTTTTGTTTTTTTTTATAGATCTTCATTTGCTTGTAAGCTTTAAATATGGCTCCTCTGCCATCAAGCTAGACTCTACTCTGAATTAATAAAGCCGTCAGTGTAGCCACAAACCTACTCAGAGCCATTACTGGGGCTCTGAACAAATCACCGCCAGTTCTCCCTTTCTCTGTATTGTTTACCTGATGTGGTTGACATTATTATTGTGTATTTAATTAGTGGCGACACTTTTTTCAGCACTTTAAAGAGTCGTCCCTAGCTGTGCCACTTACTGTCCCCTCAGACAGTTAGCTTCTTCAGGACCGCCCCACGCCAATGGGCGTGGCCACGGTGGCAGCCCCAGGACCGCCTAACGTCAATTGGCGTCAAGTCCTGGGGCTGCAGTTTGCAGAAGATCACGCGCAGGCTGCGCGCACATCTCCTGCTCGGGGGCGGAGCTCCTCTCTGCCATCAGTCTCTGAGCGCCAATAACCGCGCAGGAGACTGTAAAGGTGGCCATACACTGGTCGATTTGCCATCAGATTCGACCAACAGATAGAGCCCTCTCTGATCGAATCTGATCAGAGAGGGATCGTATGGCCACCTTTACTGCAAGCAGATTGTGAATCGATTTCAGCCTGAAACAGATCACAATCTGTGGAGCTGCCGCTGCCACTACTGTTTAAACTTCCTGCCGGGACAGGAAGTTCTGTGTAACTCTGGAGCCCGAAGCGGAGAAGAAGACCAGGGGACTTGCGCCGGCTGGAGCAGGTAATGTATTACCGCTGTATTGCGTCGGTCGTCGGGCATTTGAACGCAGCTAACGACGCACTCCCGACCCGCCGGCGACTGAGAACAATCTTCCGCATGGATGGGTCGACGGGAATCGACGGGAACGATCGATTTCGGACGGAAATCGATCGTTCTGTCAGAGGTGTGCGCGGCGATTTCACAGCCGTTTCGATCACTGTGATCGAAACGGCTGTATATCGGCGGGAAAATCGTTAGGTGTATGGGCCCCTTTAGACGGCGTAATCGCCGTCTATGTACATGTACAGCGCTGCAATTAGCAGCAGCGCTGTACTGGGGACAGCTGTGTGACACGGCTGTCCCCCTGGGGGACAAGAGAGCGATCGGCTCTCATAGGCAGAAGCCTATGACAGCCAATCGCCAGGATTGGCTGGCTGGGGGGAGGGAGGGCTTTGATTATTCCACGTCTTTTGCCTTGGAAGCATGCGTGGTACTGCTTTCTGAACAGCAATGATTTGTATTGTGAATTTAGGATTAGCAGTTCAATACAACAGATACAGCATACAACCTAGGATGAAGGACTTTATGTCATGTCCATCATTTGGTTCTGTCCACGATCTGTTGTCGTCAAATATATGACTCCTATTTGGTGCCCAGAGTTCCTCTGGAACTTCTGAGACCCAGAAATCCCTGTAGTAAGTGTGTGATAGACACTGTCCTATCAGAGGCTCATCATAATACATTTCAAACACACTGAAGTAAAAGGAAGGATACCACTGGTTAGCCTACATCAGAGCTGTTACAGCACAAGATAAGTTTTCAGACAAACCAGCCTCTGCCATCATGGAATTCACTTCACATTTCTTATATAGGAAAGGTTTATCTGATAACCTTTTGCTATACATTCTATAATATATACAGGAAAGCTGAAGTGAGATGAATAAGGAGGCTGATTTCCTTATTCCCTTAGCAAATATGCTAATTACCGGCACATGATCTGACCTACATTCGTTCTTCAGGCATTGATCCACACCTGCCTCCTTCTGCACAGGCTAACACAGCACTCAGCACCAGCTCAGCTCATTCATTGCCTTAGCTTGCGTTTCTACCTCCTGCCCTTATGGATTGTAAGTTCAACCTCAAGTTATACGAGTATTTGTGTTACTCACCAATGTCTAGATTTCTTTGTTCCTCACCACTGAAAATGATGATGCTGTATGAATAATTACAGTATTATTTCCTGGCTGTCATGCTGATCTTGTGGCTTTATTATAGTCAAAGACACCCACATGAAAAAAGCATGCAGTGGAGTCCCGACACCAGATCTGCAGGCTGCTGCAGGACAATCTCTTAAAAACTTTTAAAGCTAATGGGAATTTAAAAAAAAAAAAAAACACAGATACTTACCTAAGGAGAGGGAAGTCTCTGAGTCCTATAGAGCCTTCCCACTCCTCTCATTTAACGACTGGCTCCCAGTTTGAATCCCCTGCCGGAAGAGGCTTCGGAACCCTAGTGCTCCCATAGACAGGCGGCTCCATACTGCGCATGTATGAGTGCTCAAGAGAGCGCGCCAGTGCAGGCACAGTACTGAGCACTCGGGCTCCTAAAGACTTCCGAAGCCTTCTTCAGTGGCAGAAAGCACTTTTTTTTTTTAAGGTGCCTATTTACTTTAAACGCAGAAAAGATTTTTCCCATAGCCAGGTAAGCAACGATTTTGAAAAGTAAGTCATCAATGGTAAAAAAAAAAAAAAACAACCTGTGCTTTAACCCCCATACCGACACCAGACGTGTGCTGCCCAAAGCAAAAGTTTTTGACCATTACAGGCAACAGTTGGACACCTATGCAGGCACCCCTCGTCTTCTGCAATCATGAAAACAACAAGGCCTTGCTGGTATTCTCCAGCAGGGCTGCTCAAATCTGGATCCGGGAGACATCCGGGTAGTTCTATCCGGATATCTCCCAGTAAACCTGTGCGGGGTGGGCGGGTCAATCTTACCTGTCTGACGTCTTCTTCGGTCCGTCCCTCGGCGCCTCCCACGATGTGGTCCAAGCGGCGGTCACATGATTACAAAGACTTCCTCCTTCCGGGTTGAAGAGGGAAGTGTTTGTAATCACGTGACGTGCGTGGAGCACATCGTGGGAGGCGCCGAGGGATGGACAAAGACGACGTCAGACAGGTAAGATTGACCCCGCCGCCCACCCTGCACAGGTTTACTGGGAGATATCTGGGTATCTCCCGGATCCGGATTTGAGCAGCCCTATTCTCCAGCCAATTGCTTTGGTTATTTATGCCCCCTCCGCATTTCCCTCCCCTCCCCCAAGGACATTACATGACGTATGGGCAAGCCAAGCATGCACCAACTGTCACAGAGCTGCTGGCAAATGTGGTGCTGTGAAGCATTTAAAGGCCCACTTCAGCAAAAAAAAGTAAGCAGTCAAAATCTGACAGAACCAACAGGTTTTGAACTAGTTCATCTCCTCATGTGGGTTTCTCAGGATGGTCTTTGTTTTCAAAAGCATTCCCTGAACAGCAGTTTAACTGCCAAAATAGTAAGGTACCAGCCAGCCTCCCTACTCCCCTCCACACTATTTTCCTGGCACAGCAGGGAAACCAGAGAGTAGAATGGCTCAGGAGGCGGAGCTAGCAGAGAGCAGTGCATATTTAAGTAAGGGGCGTACCAGCGTACCAGCACACACAGACTCACAGCAGGCAAGATCCTTGCTCCCCATATTAGGCAGAAGCAGAAGAGCAGAGGTAGAGGCTAAAAAAGATCAGCTGAGTGTAGAGCTCATGCTGCCCCTACAGTCGGCTTCATGGTAGGGCCGTCCCTGCTCCCCACACCCAGTGTCCACTTCTAGATGTGATAAGAACATCTTTATGTGCTAATCACGCACAACTTGCGTTTATTGCATTTTTATGTCACCTTATGCATTTGCATTTCACTGGATATTAAAAACACCAGTGCCAGACTTTATTCACTTTGTTCCCAAATATAAGGATTGCCTAAATGCCAAACACAGGGTCTTCCTAGCCGTAAACAAATGGAGACCAAGGAAATCGGATTACTGCTTTTTATATAGGATATTCATGAATTATACAACAAAAATACATTACCGCAAGCAGGGATCCTATAATGAATTCCTAGAGATGACCCGCAACAGATGATGTCATTTAGTATAAACACAGTGGAATCCGTACAGTATAGTATTACCCCAGGGATGGGAACAAATATTACATTCGCTGTCAGCCAGACAATGCAAGCTGCAGGGAGGGGAGCCCAGACAAAAGCCAAAGGGACAGTGATGTGTGGGCAAGTGTGACAGCTCAGCACTTCTGGGGGGTTGTACTTCATTAGCAGGAAATTATTTCAGATCCGCCATGTACACAGGTGCCTTGTGATTGCTAATTATTCACCAGCGGGTTATGCACAGACTGTCATTTCACCATGCTAATGAAGTGACCCAGCGTAAAATAATGATCTCACCTCTAATCAACACATCCAAAGCAAGCAGCAGCAGCCAAATACAAAATCATCTTGCTTCAAAAACAAATATTAACTCCTTGCTGGGAAAATGTGGTTGTTTACAAAGTGTAAAGATGAAAGTTTTCTCCATGGTGCCTGAGCGGATTTATCTTCCAATCAGGTCTAGGGAAAATGTGATGGGTTGCCTAAGGCAAACACTTTAACTCTTCTTTTAAAGGGCAACTGAAGTGAGAGAGATGTGGAGGCTGCCATATTTATTTATTTTTAAGCAATACCAGCTGCCAGGCTATCCTGCTGATCCTCTGCCTCTAATACTTTTAGCCATAGCCCCTGAACAAGCATGCAGCAGATCAGGTGTTTCTGACTTTATCAGATCTGACAAGATTAGCTGCATGCTTGTTTCTGGTGTGTGAATAAGACACCATTATAGCTAAATAGATCAGCATGACAGCCAGGTAACTGGTATTGTTTAAAAGGAGATAAATATGGCAGCCACCATATCACTCTCACTTCAGTTCCCCTTTAACCTGCCTGGCGTTCTGATTCCCGCGGACGTTTTTTGCATTTTTTTTATCATGTAGCTAGCCTAGCGATAGCTACATGACTCCCCCTCCCTGCGGCATCCCTCCCACCCCTCCGATCGCAATCACCCGTCCGGAAATCCCGTTCTGAACGGGATTTCCTGGAGGGCTTACCCCATGCGAACGTCGTGACGTCATCGACTCCCATCGTGACGTCATCAACTCGAATCCCGATCCAACCCTCAGCGCTGCCTGGCACTGATTGGCCAGGCAGCGAACGGGGTCTCGGGGGGGGGGGCCTGTATCGCGGCGGGTAGCGGCGGATCGGCGGCGATCAGGTACAACACGCAGCAAGCAAAGCGCTTGCTGCGTGTTCTAAAAAAAAATTATTTACATCGGCCCAGCGGGGCCTGAGCAGTGACCTTCGGCGTCTCTGGACGAGCCTAGCTCGTCCAGAACGCTAGGGAGGTTAAAGTGAGCTGAGCAGCATGTTTAGGGCATCTCAATAGCACATTAAAAAGCATGCTGACAATGTGGCTCCTTATTTTAAAAAAATTCGATTCTACCTCTTCTCTTTTATTGTCCTACATCTGCAGCATGCTGTTCTCAGAAAGGACAGGCAGATAAGGACTGTTGTAATAAGCAGTATCAATGAGCAAACAAACGCTTTCATTAGTGGGGGAGAGGGGGAGACAGGACACTATACTTCAAAAAGTTTAGAGAAGTCACACTTTATTACAGTCACAACTTCCCCTGGATAAACGAGGGCAGTGGGAAGGGGACTGTGGAAAGTGACAGTTCCTACAGCTATTAGAAACCAGGACAAACTGCAGAAAAAAAGCTGCTTCGATCCCTTAAAAGGAAACCTGAAGTGGACACTAGGCGTGGGGAGCAGGAACGGCCCTACCATGAAGCTGACTGACTCGCATGATTCAGGGCAGCAGACTGTAGGGGGCAGCATCAGCTCTACACTCAGTTGATGTTTTTCAGTCTCTCCCTCTGCTCTACTGCCTAACTTGGGGAGCAGGGAGCCTGCCTGCTAGGAGTCTGTGTGTGCATGCTGGTACACCCCTTACTTAAATATGCACTGCTTTTTGCTAGCCCCACCTCCTGTCCATGTGCCATTCTGCCCTCTGGTTTCCACCGCATGGCACCGCAGATATGAGGCTAAATACAGTATGACCCTGCACCACGGTGCAGCGACAGGGTCGTATAAATAGTCTCCCCCAGCCATCAGACTCACCCCCATCTTTAGTTCATTCAAACGAGACCTAAAGACTTACCTTTTCATCCTCGCCTACCCCCCTACCCCCCCCCCCCCCCCCCGCATCAGTACCGTAATACGTTCTGCTGGGTATCCTCTCAAGAGACGCACCTATTGTGTCCACACCCCCTTCACTCTTCAGATTGTAAGCCTCTGGCTGGCAGGGCCCTCTTCCCTAGTGTTTTCAGCTTGATCATGCACCCTCACTGTCAGACACCACTCTCATGGACTAGAACAAGCTCAGTCTATTTTTACCAAAGACATTGAAGTATTGTTACCAAAGACATTTGCATGGTCTTGTTTTTTTGTTGTGAGCTCCTTGTTTGTCCTACCTTGTATGTTAACCCCATGTATCCATTGGGCAGCGCTCAATAATATGTTGACGATTTATAAATACAATATTAAATTTAAGATACATGCAGATAGATGCAGGATTTTCATTGTTGCAGTATTATACGAGATGGCAAATTTTGAATCGTACTGGACAAAATCAACAGCTACCAGACGTCACCCCAAGAACATCATTATCTGTGAAGGTCATTAGCAGAACTTCCAACATGAATGAAACAAGGTGTAGATTCTGCAACTCTGACTACTGCACTAATAATACACTGCTATTTATATACGCTGAATATGGCAGGGATTGGGTCAAGTGGAGGGAACATAGGTCATGTTTGCTTCAATATCAACATCAGTATCAGGCCTCTTGCACACTACATGAGATTCCGATTTTGATGCGAGTTTACATGCGATTCCCATTTGTGATTTTAAATCGGTACTGCATGCTGCGTTTTGTCTGCATTTTTTATTGTTTTGATAGCAAGCAGGGAAAATCAGACTCGCAAATCAGATTTGCAGTGTGCAGGGGGCCTCACACTGGAGAAAGAATGTTGACATTTATTGTACTAACAAAACACATTTGGTACACTGGAAAGGTCCATGCAATAGCTTACAGTTGTAATAATATTATTTCTGTAAAATTATAAGAAGAACACAATCCGGTACATTGATGGAAACACCATAAAACATTTACCTACATTTGTTAATGTTAGACTCTTGTTATTAGAACTTGTTGTATGTTAGAACTTCTGTTTTAGGTTTGGTGATCCTAAATCTGTTCCCCAGGCAGTTATTACTCCATTAGAGCAACTCTAAATTCCTCCGATGTTTAATGGCAGAAACTCTGCTTTCAGAAGTCCATTACACTCTTCACAGCTCTAACAAACTTAATGGAAATGACCGCGTGAAGGACTAGACTGGGGACAACTTAGCAATAAATACATACAGGTGTAAATGGAAAAGGTTAGCTCCAGGGGTTATCCTGCACCTCTCTCTGGATACTGATGAGTCTACCCAAAGAGCTGTCTAGGGACAGGGATGACTTATGCTGGGAATACACGGCTCGATTTTGAGCCATTAAGATGGCTCGATTGATAATTTCCAACATGTCAGGATCTCCGGCCCGATCGTTTCGCCGCTCAATTCCGTATAGAGGACAATGGAACAAGATAAGAAAAAGCGAGCGGAAGAGAATCGCCCGCGGAAATTGAGCTGCAAAATGATCAAGCGGGAGAATCGAGCGGAAAATCGTATTCCCAGCATTAGCCCCTTTTCTCTGTAGAAAGAGGAATTTCACTGGGTGGTAACGGGGCCAATCAGGTTCAGAAAGGATAATCAACTTAATTACAGTAATCAGCTGCCAGGCATCATTCTGAATCTGATTATCGCCATGCAGAGTTCCAGTTCAGCCCAGAGGAGTAATGCTTACTGCAAAGTAATAGGAATTGGCGAGTTGGATTCCAGATAACATCTCTCTCCAGGCATGAGGCGGTGGAAAGGGGGGGTGCAGTAGCTGGAAAAATTAGCAAGTAGGACGTAAGACTTTGTTATTATGGTGATTTTGCTAAACACTGGGCTGTTTTCTACAAATCACTATGATATTCTAATCAGAGTTGTGTCACTGTACTGCATCTTACGCAGAGGTATTCAGTGCTCCATCAGTACTCAAAACTTCATGCTGACTTTTAAGTGTTCCCGTACCCAAAATATTCATCATTGTGACTTGTATTACCCACAGTATTAGGTGGACTTCTAAATTTCCCTCATTGTAGAGCCTGCACAGATCGAAAAAAAAGGATTGCACTTGTACCAACCCTGAGGAATGCCTTGCCAAACTTAATCAAGACAGCTCCCACCCTGGAGACATTTAAATCGAAACTGAAAAGCCACCTGTTTAGTCTGGCATTTTTTCCCCCCTGTAACGCAACACTTAGTACTGATGTGGTACAAGTTTATGCCCTTTGCGTCCTACGGAAGAGAAGCGCTTTACAAATGTTTTGTGGTTTCTAAGACTGTCCCTTTTTTTCTTTGCACCTTATTTAACCGAATAAAGCTTCCATTTGATCAATATTTACATTCTAGCGCAATCTGATTATTAAAAGTTGTATTTGTGCTTTACTACCAACTAAGGGGCTAATCTAGTTTAGGGGCTCCATCAGGAAACTTCATAAGGAAATTACGCTAATGTGATTGGGTAGACAGCATCTTTTTAAAGGTTTCAGACAAATTGTAGTAAACTCCACCCACACTATTCTGGCCAATCACAACGCTTTGTGCTGTAGGGGGTACGGTGATTGGATAACGATTTCCTATGAGGTTTCCCTGCTGGGCCCCCTAAAGTAGACTATCGCCAGATGTTCTGTGTCTTGTCTTGAGCAGTTTTTGTGAAGTCCACAAGAGCAGAATGTTCCCAGCCACAGGAGCATGATTGAGAGAGGCGCGCGAACACGCCAGCACATGCGCAGAGGTCCATGACCCGGGGATCTTTCGAGGGGGCTAGCAGCGAACTTCAGGGCAGTGGAACTATAGCAAGGAGAATTGTTCCCTATGAGGTTTCCTGTTGGTTCCCTTAAACTAGACTAGCGCCCCAACTAACCCATTT